>NC_134487.1:41209570-41379570 GCF_040206685.1 Ascaphus truei | reverse complement strand
CTGTCCGTCTACTACATGTGATCATTTGCTACACAACATTAGCATTTTCAATGTATGTCATTGCCTCTAGCTGGAAAATCATATGTACTTGAATTAGCTGTGCATACTAATTATATAATCTATGCCTATCTCCTATGCTAAGTAAAGCTGTGACCCTGTTTGTACAGATTGTTTTGTTGCCTCATGTCAAGTCCTTTGACATATTTAACATGGGAGGCACAGGAGGTGATGTCACCACAAACACTGCCTGGCAAACGTTCCAAAGATACAGATGTCTGGAGAATAGCCATAGTGTTGTGAAAACCCCTGTCACTGACGTCTGCAAGAACTTCCTCTTCAGCATTTCTGCTCTCTTACACAAGGGAGCACTGGGTATGCGTGTCTCTTTTACGTATGTTTATATAAACCCCTGAAGAAGGTTCCTCTGGGGACCAAAATGTCAGGCTGTTGTTGTATGGCACAATAAACACTTTACACATACCTTGTTGTGCTGATATTTTGATCACTTTTGCGATCTGACATTGTAACAATATTTTTTTTTACCGTACACGGAATATGCCTTGTAAGGCACCCAGAAGTGAGTGCGGCCATATTGAAGCTCTCTCTTCCCCCCCCCCCCTCTCTCTGGCTTTGTGTGTATCTATATCTATCTATAATCAAATGTCAATCACTGTAGGCACATTCTCAAATGTGTAAAGCAATAGACTGTCGTGGGCATATCAGTCATAAATAATCATACATCAACCAAATCTGGGACTCAAAGAGGATAAAGCATATCAGGATAAGATACCTTGATGTACTGTATCCATTCTTCTGAACCACTGATTTGGGTGATGATCTATATTGAAACTGTAAATGGTTTCCCCCTGTGTTATTAAAGCATCTGTAAACAGAAGTGCTGCAACGGGAGAGCTCTGATAAGTTATAGAGATGCTTGTAATAATAGGCTGTTTTATCTCGCCATCTTCTTCCTGACAAAATATTTACATATTTGAAAAATACACAATTGATATATAAAATGTCGATTTTGGTTTGGAGATTTGTTTGTTGCTATGTATTTTTATCATATTTTATTTTACTGTCCAGAATGTCATTGCGATCCTCAAGGCTCCTTAAGCTCTGTGTGTGACCCGAATGGTGGACACTGCCAGTGTCGGCCAAACGTGGTTGGAAGAAACTGTGACAAATGTGCTCCTGGAACTTATGGCTTTGGACCCAACGGATGCAGACGTACGTTCTTTTTTTAACTCCATCCAGTTATTTTATTTTGTTCATACCTGTGCTTATGTACATATGGATTTCTTGCGTATGGAATGAATAAGGCATAATATGGATCAGGAGCGCTGTTTTCTGTGCTGTCTTCATTTTCTAAATGTTTTCGACCTATGACGAATCTAAGGTGCATTATTCAATGATGTTAATGCTGCCTAGACTGATTTATTACTAATATTTATTTTTCATTGTGGTAGCAAAACTTAAGATGGGAAGGAAATTGGAGTGAATGAGCTCACTTCGAGGTAGACCACTACTTCTGTTTAGTGGAAAGGTTATCAAACATTGATTTCACAAGGAAAGTCATACAATCCATTTCCAAGGTGTTCTAAAGCTTTACTAGTTACATTTATAAAAATTCTAGTGAAGCTGACATTAAATATTCCGTTACTACAACATGTTACCTTTACAATTAAGGTGTTTGGTTTCATCAATAATACAGTGGAACACATAGTAAGTCTGCACCCTACAGGAATATGGAAAACACAGTGAACCCCTGAAAACGTGAATGACCCCCTAACGGGGAATGCACCTTCACACAGGGTTCTGATTGGTCAAATGTATATTTAAAACTGCTTCATCATTGCGATGTATTATATATATCCCTGTATGTGTTTTCAGCTTGTGAGTGTGATGTGAAGGGATCCTCTCATTCTTTCTGCCACCCTGTGACTGGTCAGTGCCCATGTATTCATGGAGCTTTTGGACGACAGTGTGACGGGTGCCTCGCTGGTTACTGGGGATTCCCCAGCTGTCAGCCGTGCCAGTGCAATGGACATGCTGATTACTGTAATCCACTTACAGGAGAGTGCATGAACTGTAAGGATCACACTGAAGGTTACAGTTGTGAAAGGTAATCAACTTTGTTTAATAACACATTCAAATGGAAGAAATATATTATTTTGACATTCTGGTGGTAGTACTCTCCACTGTAAATCCTTCAACCTGTATAGAGATAACAGTTTATTTATTACAGGACTGTGCTACTTTACAGGTTATATTCAGGGTTTTTTTTTAAGCCACACAATGCTATGCTTTATTTTTGTACTTGCATCTTATTTCTTATTGACATCCTTTTTAATTTCCTGTATTAGGTTGGGCAGTAACTGCTTGGTAGTTTTTCATTCCTGAACATTGCTCTCCAGTAGTTCTCGGTTTTGAATTTTATATCAGGTGAAAGCATTTTTTTGCAAACCTTTCCTGGAAATCGTTGCCTTTATCAACTGCGTCGTCTCTCAGCCCTTGTGACGGACGGAGTTTCTGCTGCATTCTTTCTTTAGTTTTGTGCTCCAAACAGAAACAGTCAGCATTGTATTCCACGTATGTTTTTATTATTGCTCTTTTTGCAGTCGCTCTTTTGGCTGTAAATGTGCAGTCTTAAAATAAATATATATCGTGAAACAACTGTTCCGGTGCTAGAGAATGTGTGGTTTGGCTTTATTGCACCTCCAACTATTGCTAAGTGGGGCATCTCTACATGCTTCCCTTTTAGATGTGTCTCTGGCTATTATGGGGACTCCAGGCTGGGGTCAGGAGATCACTGCAGACCTTGCAATTGTCCAGATGGTCCAGGAAGTGAGCGGCAGTTTGCCAGCGGATGTTACAAAGACCCTGCAACCTTGCAAGTTGTTTGTTCTTGTAACTTAGGATACTCGGGTAAGCATGTACACATATATAGGGATGTCCATGTACAGTAGAAACAAAGTATTAGTTTAACAATGGTCTGAGTTTAGTTTGATGTTCCTTATAAATAGCTATTCTCAGTGTTCGACAAACCTATACATTTGCTCGCCCCGGGCGAGTGGATTTAACCTCCGGGCGAGTAAATATTGGCCCAAGCAGCACACGTTTGGTACTAGGTGGCGAGTAGATTTTTTTGTGTGGCGAGTAGATTTTTTGTTGATTTGTCAACCACTGGCTATTCTAATAACTAATTGGTGCAGTACAGCAGGAGTGTGAAAGGTAATAACTAATTTTCAACAGGTCCTATTAAATTCATAACTTGTCAAGTAATCCTTTCTCTTCCACTTTCTTGAAAAAAATCAAAAAGTTGGATAAGGCAAAAAGCAAAAATAAGCAAACACCAACTGAAATGGCTGGATTGACATTTCCTTTCATTTCATATTTGATATGGACATATACTTTAAGAAATCTTGATAACTGCCTTTTGTCAAGTGCTTAATAAAACAAGTTTCTTTCACCTCATAAATCACATGAAAGCCAATAAGGAAAAATTGCAGAAATATTTGTATCAGAGCCAAGATGTCACAGGATGAAATTGTAGGTGCTGCATTCTACCCACAGTGGGGCAGATGTCTGATCTGTCAACCTCTGCATACATACTGTAGTGTCAGGTACTTGTATATGTGAAATAAACTAAACGCAGTCAAATGTAAATAAAGTTGCATTCTCCATTTAATATTTTGAGGATCAAGTACCTACATAGTTTACATAACCTTCTTAATTGTATAAGTAGCCTTTAAAATGCAAAGGCATATTGCCGAAAACCAATACTGAACTTCTCTGCACCCTTGCATCAAAGTGATTGATTGATTTAAACAGAATAGCTGCTCCCTGACATGGGAGAACAGGACTAATACCGGAGATCAATATCGCCAGGCAGAACACGAGAGTTTATAACATTTATTTATTGGAAAAGTATATCCACAACTATACAAACACACATACCCACCTAGGGAAACTGGGGGATACTCTGCATACCTAGTTGCAGGACCCTCCATGCAGAGATTTCACCTGTTCTCTTTTCTTGCCCAGTGCCTTCAGGACTAGTTTTCAGGCCTGAGACCAACACTGCAGTTTCTCCCTGTCACAGCAACAACATCTGTAAGGCCAAGTTCAGGGTGGCTGCTACGGACGCTTGCGTTCGTGCGCAACTCCCCCGCGTGCTCCTGAAGCCCGGCGATCTGTGCCCAGGCTGCAGGAGTTGGGTCGCAGCGTTTGGGGGCGGGGCGAACGTGTCACAGTGCTGGTTCGCTGAACCAGCTCACGTGACGCGACTGCCGTCCCAAATATAATTTCGGGTTGTAGCGGCAAAATGTAGCAGTGTCAACACTGCACTTTGCCGCCGGTGGAGTTTTCAGTTTGAACACTCCCACTGAACAACCCGAACTTGCGACGGACGTGTGCGAGCACGCAAGTGCGCGAACGTCGCGTAGCAGCCACCCTGAACTCGGCCTAACTCTCTGCAGGCTCTGCATCCTAGGGGTCTTCCTCCCACCTTTTTATACACTTAAAACATAATATTGCAACACTCAGGGTCATGCCCAGGCCCTGATTGGTGGGTAGAAATGCAACATAACAAGGATGCAGGGAAAGGTCACAGACCAAGTTGCAACAATTCTCCTGCAAACATATTAACCCCTGATTCCTGAGGTGCTGGAACCAAGCAAAGACATACATACTGTATATACATAACATATAATACAATACCAATGTATTACTGACAGGAGTAATGGCAGACTTAACCTTTATTAACAGCAGCCATAATTACCCATACCGTCACACCCCCCCATGGCCACTGAATCCAATGTTTTACCAAATAGTTTCTCATGGCAACTTCTCCAAAGCCAACATACTGGTTATATAATAGTTCTTACTGCGTGCCCTGGTTGTGTCCAGGTGTAAATTGTGCTAAATGATTATATTATTGTGTACTGCTCCAGATATCTGGTAATGAGGTTTACAATCAACTGCACCCCTCACTATAAATGGGTGATGTAAGGAAATGCCCTCATTGCTTTTGTTTCAATCCTGTAGGAAGCCGGTGTGATGAATGTGCTGCCGGTTTCTTTGGAAACCCTGAAGAGAACGGTGGCGTCTGCCAGCGATGCCAGTGTAACAACAACATAGACATGTCTGATGTACACGCTTGTGATAAACATTCAGGATTGTGTCTGAAGTGTCTGCATCACACGGAGGGTGAAAACTGTCACCAGTGTCAGTTGGGTTATTACGGCAACGCAGTTCAGCAGGATTGTAGAAGTAAGGACGTTTATTTTATTTTTTTTTGTATGCCCAGTATTCGTATTATATTCAAGCCAAGATGTGAAAACTCTACACCGGGAGATTTGGACGGTGTGATTTTATATATTATAACGGCAAACTGTATATTCAACCCTTAGGTGTGTAATATAGTCCTCGCTGTTGTGCGTGCGGATGCGCGTCTGGCGTGCGCATTTAGCTGCTAGGGTGCAAGCTGTTACACGTGCGGTTAGGGGGCGTGACACTGACGTCACAGCGTTAGGCCGCGCTGTGATTGGTTCGCAGCGTGGCTTCAGCGCGAAAATACAATTTTATTGTATTTTCCCTGGTCTGCCGCACCACCGCTCACGGCCGTGCGCGCGCCTGTCTGAAGTATAGCAACTGTGGGCTCATACCCTGCAATTATAATTGACGCGAGCACAGTAGCGCATGCGCGTGGACTATATTACACGCCTTAAGTATAAAAGGATTTATATAACTGTTAGTCGTAGACCTCAAAAAGTTAAAAAAAAAATAACGCAAAACACCTTTTATAGTAAAACTATTTAATAATACATTGTATATATTTTTCTTTAAGGTTTTACAAATAGTTATTAACATTGAAATATTGGCCAATTGTATTTTGGTTTTATCTGCTTATTTAATAGTGTGTGTGTGTGTGTGTGTGTGTGTGTGTGTGTGTGTGTGTATACCATGCTCATTTGACTACACTAAAAAAACACAACATGAAAGGCTTGGTTTTTACTTTCTCAGGATTTGAACCTTTGACCTTCTGCTGACAGCAATTTTTCCTGGAGCCATGGTAGACAGAGCTACATCTCACACTTACATAATTTTTGTTGTTGTACGCTAACCTCTATCATTGTCAGTGTCACTCTCAATAGTGGAAGATAAATAATCCATTTGTGACATTCCTGTTCCATAAAGCCGGGATTTCCCTCAGCATCATTTTACTAGAGTAGGCTTTAGTGTTTATCTTTGCATTTCCTGTTTCTTATTATCAGGAGATCGTGCTCATTTCCTGTGTCTCCAGGCAATGCTTTCCTCCAAGCTACTGTTGAGGATCTATAGTCTAGATTTGCATGTGACTACAGACGGTGTAGGCTGTTTTAGGGGAGGGGAAAGTGCCAAGACGCTCCTAAAGGTGCACCTTCTAGTTTATTCAAGTCAATGGACCACAGGGGTCTTTAAGCTTAGCACGTGTGTCTGTGTGTCTGTGTGTCTGTGTGTCTGTGTGTCTGTGTGTCTGTGTGTCTGTGTGTCTGTGTGTCTGTGTGTGTTATTTCATTCTTCCCAGTATTTCCAGTCACTCTGACCTTTTGAAAAAGTAATTGTTGACATGATTCTCTCCAAACATTCTGAAGAAGTTTAGGGCAGAGCATCCACTTCATGAGAGGTTACAAACACACTGCAAAGAAATGCTTTACGTGCCTCTAGCAGATAAAGGCTTAAAGCAGCACTCCTGGAGACCGGTTTTCTTTAAAAAAAAAAAAAAAAAAAAATAGGTTTGAAGCAGGGGGTCTCCAGAGCTGAACCACGTTTTTTTCAGCCACGGGGATCCCCTGCTTTCCTAGATGCTTACCTCGGCAGCATGGAGGACCAGGGTGCTAGAAATATGTATTCCATTCTACCGTGGTGTTTTCCCCGCTGTGGGGTTATGTTTGTTTTGTGTTGGTGTGCTTTCTGTATGTGTTTTTTTTATAATCTTGCTAAATACACTGTATCCTGGCTTTTTCTCATTTCAGAGTGCGTCTGCAATTACCTGGGAACGGAACAGGATCATTGCCAGGGAGAAGTAGATTGCCACTGTAACAGGACAAGCGGCCAGTGCCCGTGTCTTCCTAAGGTCATTGGGCAGAGCTGCGATCGTTGTGCACCAAATACCTGGAAGTTAGCGAGTGGAACTGGATGTGAACAGTGTGGTTGTGATGCTGCTCGTTCTCTGGGGACGTCTTGTAATGAGGTGTGTGTACAGTATATCTATACGTGCTTTATAAAATGATCACTCTAAACCAAAGCAGTGTCTGGAGCAGGGGAGCGCAATCTTTTTCCCCTGCACCCCCCTGCCGGCTGTCCTGCTCTCCGCGCGCCTCCCTCCTGCTTACCGTGGTTCTCGGCGTCATGACTTCACGTTGCCATACCGACGCGTATCCAGATGCCGGCTGAACAACAGTAAGTAAGGTTTACAGAGGCCTTGCAGCTCCCCCCAGCACTTAATTTAAGTGCCTTCAGGAAGAGCGCGGGGTCTCTGTAAACCCCGCGCCCCCGCAGTTAGTCTCGCGCCCCCCTTGAGGGGCGTGCCCCCCCAGTTTGCGCTGGTTTGGAGTATATACGTTATAATGGATTATGTATTTCAAAGCCACAGTATGTAGCAGTTCCCATGGTTTCTTGTTACAGTTCACCGGTCAGTGTCAGTGCATGGCTGGTTTCGGTGGGCGGAATTGCAGTGAATGCCAGGAGCTTTTCTGGGGTAATCCAGATGTTGAATGCCAAGGTAAACAATATTTTATTGATCATCATGTTGTCATGTTTAACTTCCTTGGGGAAAATGTAAAAGGTGCTACATGGAATCTCTGCAATCTGGCATGAGGCATACATCAACATGCATATAACCGTAAGAGCTCGTTATTTTCATAGCGTACACAGAGATTCTTTCTGTATAAATAGCAGTTTGCAGTTTCTCATGCATACCCCAGTCCGTGCTTCCATATGTTGTATTGTCTTGGATATTTTGAGAGTTTGGTATTTACCCAATACTTTTTGGCTGAGTTTCTAAAGACCAGTCGTTTCTCATTGTTTAATTTATAGTCTGTATGATATTGTAATATACATTGCGCGTTGTTCCTTGTTTCTTTCGGTGTATGAAAAAAAGGGAGACCTTTTTTTAAAAAAAAAATGGTCACTCACTTGATTGAGGTGCTTTGTAAAGGGTTGTCATCCAATGTTGCAAATCGTAGAGATAATTAGATTTTTAGCAGTGCTTTTCAGAGATCTTGTAGATGTCCTAGTACAGGGAGGAACAATACAATTAGGGATAAGGGAATAGTACATAAAGGTAAATCTCGGGAAAGGAGTCTCTGCCCCAAAATTACATCTTGCAATCTAACAATATAAAAAATATGGATATTTGAATGATCTGCAATAAATTTGGCCCTAAAATATATTATTTTAGAATAATCTAAATAGTTAGGATAATAGCTTTTTGTATATTTTGGTGCCTTGCTCTTTGGACAGTAATTTCATATGCTATGCTTGCTGTAAATCTAAAAAGATTAGTACTTGGTTGGAGACAGTTTTACAGTTAAATTGCATGTTGTTGTCCATTGTAGAATTCCGGGTATAGCCACCTCCTTATGCCTGTCTAAATTCTGATGAGAGGAGTTGTATATTTTCAAGTACTTCAATGTCATTGAAGGTTGCAATGTGACTTCACAGGAGAAAGAAAGATTAGGCATACATGTAAATAGAATAATGTATAGGTGTTCTTCTTACAAGTATACCTCCAAATGCAGTTTGGTCACAGAAATCTTGAATCCTTCATTCTCAAAGAGTCATGGGAAATCACGCAATTTATAAAAACTATTATTAAAACAAGGTTTTGTCCATAGATTATTATGGCATTTTTAGATCTTTTTTCAGCAATGGTTTTGACTGCTTTTGTAGTCGAAGATCAAAGACTGTCTGTTTATCTCATTAGGTCTTTGCTCCTGTAGTAAGTGGTATATTTCATCATTGATAGAGTGGATTAAGGAAGAGAGCCTAAAACGAAACACCTTTCTCATAAATCTTCCTTAACTCAAATGGCTCAATAGCCTTAATTTATTTTTTGCAACTGCTCTGCACGTCCCTTCTAAAAATCACAAACTGAACCGCTCCTTACTGCTTTCCATACAAATGCATTGGGGTAGACTATCTTTTGAAGCGACAAGGGAGCTGGTATTCTTTCACTAACGGTTAAAGTAGTCCTTTTAAAATACTTTTTCCCCCCCTTAGAATATTTGACCAATGTAAATTTCCAAAACTTGCCCAAGAAAGTGGTGATGCTGCTTTCATAAACTTTCTTTTCATTTATTTATACAACATTTTACCAGGAAAAATACATTGAGAGTTAACTCTTGTTTTTGAAGTATGTCCTGGGTACAAAATACAGTTGACAGCTTATCAAGTTACAGCTACAAACATGTTTAAACAGCCAAAGTCTAGAGAGAGTAAACTTTATTTGGAGCATATTTGCTGCATATATAGAACATTAACTAGTTGAATGCATACATCTTATTCTGATTTTGTACTTTAGTTCATAATTCAAGCCATTGTGTATTGTTTATACCCTACACATTGCTGAATGGATAATTCATTAGTAAAGTGTGGTCGAAAGAGGCATGCCAAATGTGAACAAAGTCTTGGCTGTTCACTTAATAATAAGCCTATTTTCTTTTGATTATTGAAGCGTGGGCGGATAGTCTACAAAAATGCCAACATCCTTTCCATGATGGAGTTTAAGATTAAATAAAAATATAATCATATTTTAAACGTTTCTCATAGGCAAGGCAACATATTAATGCCATCTTGGAGCCTAGGAAATGTGACAACGTATCTTTGTCCTCTGACATCCTATTTCGATTAAAATGGAATATCACAGAAAACATCACTACAGGTCTACTACACTTTTGGTATTCAATGGTTTATCCATCCATGCAAATAGTTTTTTTTTTTTTTTAATCTCACGTTTGCTTTGTTCAACAAGTGCTGGTTTCCCGTCTAGAATAAATAAGGGAGGGTAATTAAAGGGTCTTCTCAAGATCAAAGATTGCCCGTGTTTAATTTGGGCTCAGCATTCCTTTCTTTGTGCTCCTTAATGGCCATTACATTAGGTGACTCATTCCCAGTCCTGATCCTTATCTGAAAAGAGTTAAGTGACCCTCATTCCACAGGGCTTTGTTGTTTGCTTGAGGGAATGTTCCCCATACAAAGTCCCTGTAAGAGATTCTAATCACTTTGGGTGTTGTGTACAGATCTTTTTGAGCTTTTGTTCTGCAGAGAAAGGACCTATTCTGTCAAGTTGTGGAGCTGTAAACTAGCTCTACTCTTCAATTGGTTTGCATGTAGTTCTCAACCTGGGCACCCAATAAAATAATCCTTTCAAAACCGATTACAATAAAGATGTCCTAATTTATTTTCAGATAAGAAAGTTTGTTACAGCACTTACTCCCTTACCTGCTGTCTCTCTGTAAATTTCCCATTAAACCTCTTAGATTGTAAGCTCTTCGGGCAGGGATTTCCTTTCCTATTGTCTGATTTTGCTGCACTTATTGTATAATTATAATTCCCTGTACTGTATTCTTTGTGAAGCGCTGAGTACACTTTTGGCGCTATAGAAATAGACATACAATACAATACCAAAGATTACCATTTGATAGAACTATAAAAAAAAAAAAAGGTTACATAGGGATAAGACATTATTGTCCCGGCATTTATTTAGATCAGTGCTTAAATGTAAAAAAACAAATTTTACCCAAATATTAACTAATATTCTGTACATTTCCTTAAGTTTTTCTAAAAAAAAAAATGTTACGTCTAATTGACCTCTTGTATTTTTCAACACCACACAGTACTGTTCTGAAAGACCTTATCAGACTTGTGTGTTCTGCAGGAATGTGTATTCTTGCTAACAATCAGGTTGTCACTTTGAGTTTTATGGCACCAAGTCCTCAGGCAGGTTTTGTTCTTCACATCCATCATTAAGACTCGTGATTGCCTTCATCCTGGTTTCCTGTCTGATAGGTGGTTTGAAGGCAGCGTAAATGGAAAAATTCCTCGCTGGTCTGGTAGTTTCTCATGCAAGTAAATGAGACATCACGGGTGCTCGTCTTGCAGTGTACACAGCGACTTGGTTTTGTAAATTCTGTTTTCTTTTACCATCATTTGCATTTTGTAAATTTGAACTCGTAGTCGTTTGTAAGAGTGCAAAGGAAAGGTGATGAACTCAATGTATCACATTTTAGAAGCCTCCTTCCTCCAAATTGTAGTAACAAAAGAGGGAAAGGGAGTAGGGGGTATGATACCTTTTATTGGACCAAGAAGTAGTTGATGTGCTGCAATCTTAGGCTTGTTCTATAGTACGCGAGCCCGGCGTTGTGAATGCGCGTTTAGTTAATATAGTGCGCGCGTGGCTAGGGGGCGTGACGCTGACGTCACAGCGTTAGGCTGCGCTGTGATTGGCTCACGGCGTGGCAGCAGCGCGAAAATACAATTTGATTGTATTTTCCCTGGTCTGCCGCTCCCCCACTCACGGCTGTGCACGCGCGCATCCCTAGTATAGAAATGGCTGGCTGACGCAGCCAAATATTGATGCGCACGGTAGCGCACTATATTATAGGCCTTGCGCGCCTCTCAGGGTAACACGATGAAGAACCCTGAGCAGTTCGTAAGATTGCAACATATCTACTTGTTGGTCCAATAAAAGGTACCATACCACCTACACCCTCCTTTGTTACTACATGGAAGAAAGGACCAACACGGCTACAAATGTTTCTTCATACAGCTAATGATGGTCTCTTTGTAATTTCCATGCAGTCACTCACAGTGACCGTGGACAAGCCCCTTTATTCATTAAATCTTAACAGCATACACCTTTAACTACATCTCTCTGAGTCTTACGCTTGTCCAAACAAAAAGCTTTCATATGGAACAATGATACAATGATGCAAAAAAACATCTTTTAAAGGTGCAAGCAATGATACATAAGTTAATGTGACATTTTAGTTATAATACTCGTAGTTATATATTTCATTTTCTTTTTCTAATCCCTTTCCCCCTCAGCTTGCAATTGTGACTCCAGAGGCATTCAGTCACCGCAGTGTGATCGTGGTACTGGCCATTGCATTTGCAATGTGGGGTTTGAAGGAGTCCGTTGTGACAAATGTGCACGTGGCTATTCTGGCATTTTCCCAAATTGCGCCCCTTGTCACGAGTGTTTTGCACTATGGGATGTGATCATCAAAGAGCTGTCCAACAAAACTAGCGCCCTCCTAGACCGTGCCAGTGCTATGAAAATCACCGGTGTTGTTGGACCGTACCAGCAGACCATCAATAGAGTGCAGGAAAAACTGGATGAAATTAAGAACATTATCTCTCAGAATCCTGCTGCCCAGCCACTTAAAAACATTGACAATCTTTTTGAAGAGGCAGAGTAAGTAAAAACTAACCATCTTTTTTTTTTTTCCCCCCTTCCACGTTTACCGGTCTTGTACAGGTTTACATTGTAGGAAAAGTTGTGACGTGTGTCGGAGAGAAGACTTGAGTAGACACTACCGTAAAATCTAAAACGTTTTGACACACAGCCACCTTGTCACAAGTGAGACCAATTTAAAATTAAGATGTGTATTGATAATTGAATGTAAAAGTTGATGAATAGCACAGATACATTTTTTACTATTATGAACATAAGGAAAGTAAGTGGATTCACCTATTGGTCCAGCCTTTAATATGTTGCTCAAATAGCTATTAATACAGGCTTGGGATGTAATTTGCCAGCACTATATTCTTTCATTTTTGGAGATTTACCAGGGATATGAGGTAAGTTTTTAGTGTTGAATTAATACATGGTAATTGTCAAATCCTAGTAGCTCACAAAGGATTTATTGTCGATTTTGGGCAATTTCAAGTGTGATGGAGTGTAGAATAGAACAAAAGACAGAAAAGCCCAACGCTACATCCAATATGACAAAAATACACAGTGAAATACCTATATATTCTCTTTGAAAAGGGTCATCTAGTTAAACCCTTTCGCCAAAGCGTTATAAGCCTGCAAACCACATCAAGGCATGACCATTAGCAGGCCCTAACACTACTGATTAAAATTCTCATTTACCTCTATTTGGATGGAGACTTACCCCATTGGATCTGTCCAAACCCAGTAAAATGAAAAAGACCTGCTAACTTTGAAAGTGGGGAGGGGCGAGCTTAAACCCTGTGGGGGGAGGGGCCACTAACCTACAAACAGCTGAGACCAGCTGGAAACAAAAGTTAATAAACACACAAAATCCCGGCAAACTCAAGAAACCCCAAAACACACCACATTGTGTGTGTGTGTGTGTGTGTGTGTGTGTGTGTGTGTGTGTGTGTGTGTGTCAAACAAAGACAGAAAAGTCCAACACTACATCCAATATGACAAAAATACACATTGAAATAAATAAAGGGTCGGTCATAATGTATGCGATATCATATTTGCTTTACAATAAAACAGATTATAGTGTAGAACAGAAGGGATCTGATAACTATGAATTTCAGAGCGAGCAGAAAAGGTACAATAATAACTTTATTTTGTATAAAGTTTTTCTCCTAATATGACTCAAAATGCTCCACAATTACAGCACAGTGCACGGTACACAGCACATAGGAATTTTTACAGACACAGTCCCTGCCCAGATGAGTTAACAATCTCTGTTTTTGGGGAGATAAAGTGACCTTGCCAAAGGTCACATGGAGCTGACAACGGGAATCGAACTAGGTTCTGTGTTGACAGATTCAGTGTCTTTACTCACTGAGCTTCTCCTTCAGCCCTAATCATGTGCGCATGATTTGAATCTTTATATTGGTATCGTATAGATCAGTTGTTTTGTTTCTGTAGTCTGGCTCACGGCCTACAGGAAAATAAAGATGCATAATGAAGCTTGTCTCTAGATCAGGAGTGTAAAAACTGGGGGACATTTTCTGAGGGGGGATGCTTACAGAGGCCCTGCACTCTTTCCCACAACATTTAAATTTAATGTAGCGTATAAGGCCTCTAAGTCCCTTACCTTGTCGATGCCTCGAATTATGTTGTGACGTCAGAAAATGCCGGAGAAAAGGTAAGGGGGAGGGGGGGCGAACGCGAGCAGGGTGGGAGAGCGGGCACAGACACATTTTACACCCTGCTCTAGATAGCAGATTCTCCCTGGACTTTAATGCCCATCAATGATAATGTATTATTTTGTACACTATACCACTAAAGCGGCTAACATCTGGCAATATTGTTCTTGTTTTAGGAAACTGAAATTGGAGGTTTCAAAAAAGATTGCTGAAGTGGATCAGAAACTATCAAACATTAATGGCAACGACACAGAAAAACTTAATGCTCTCCAGTCAGATGCAGAGAACGTTCAAAAAGCACTTAAAGAACTTGGAGTGCAACTAGAGTATATGAAAATTTCTGACGTCCGAGGTAGGTGGCATCAGTTTGAAGGAGGAGAGAACCATACTCGGGCCGTGTGTGTCTCCAACACACAATATGAGGAAAGGTTTAGTAAAACAAACACTAGAATAATTAGGTATGAGCATAAATAACACAAATGACAGAAGTAGATACTAAAATATTTAACACAGTAACTTATTCCTCTAATTTTATTTGGGTGAAACCATGATTGTCAAATGCGAATGTTGCAGAATAGGTGTACGCTAAAGTTTTAACCATTGTGTAAACCCCCTTCTAGTTAAATAGTGTAATTCATAAAAATTTTATTTTTAAGCATCACGTATACTTATTACTTTATATGTTTTGTCAATGGGATGTAGCATTACGCACCCCTGTCTTTTTTTTGTTGTAAACATTTGCCACGCCCAGTAGCACTCTTTTTGACATAAATATATATTCATGATGTGGTGGGTGTAGGAGTTTGAGCTAGCTGGGAATGTGTTAATCAATTTCTGACTGGTAACAGTTGTATGGAAGTAGGTGGCACCTCCCCCCAGAGCTCACTCCACCTCACCTTTTTAATTTGGGAAGTCTTTTCACTTTGCTGCAAGAACAGAATCTACTATGATTCTTTCCCCTCATACAGAGGTAAAAGGAAATGGTTCACAGTGTAGTGTAGGACCTGCATTATTGGTTATACCTTGACGTTGGTATGCAGTCTTATGACGCTTTGGCCAAAGGGTTTAACTAAATAACCAAGTAAATATTATTATTGAAGTATTCAAACGTTATACTTATTACGTTTGTTTTGTCAATTGGATGTAGCATTGGGCACCCCTGTCTTTTGTTGTATACATTTGCCACGCCCAGTAGCACTCTTTTTGACATAAATATATATTTGTGATGTGGTGGGTGTGGGAGTTTGAGCTAGCTGGGAATGTGTGTTAAGTCGTACATTGTCATTAACCCTACTGACAGACAGCTATTGTCACACCAGTATGAGGATGGTTACTGGCTATGCAATGTTAAGCTGATGGTGGGTATAACCAGACACAAAGTTATGGTGAGTAAACAATGGTCTGCAATGTGGTATTTGGCATGTAAAGATCAAACAAGTTCCATGGTTTGTTTTGTAGGAGCTCTGGACAGCATCGACAAATATTTCCAGATGTCTCTCGAGGCAGAAAAGAAGGTCAATGCCTCCGCTGTTAACCCAGATAACATTCTTGAACACTCAGCTGCTACGCGGGAGGAAGTGGAAGACCTAATAAACAAAAAAGAGTCTCAGTTCAGGAAAGAGCAAGAGGAGCAGTCTCGACTCTTGGATGAACTCGCTGGCAATGTCCAAAGTTTGGATCTTTCAGCTGTGTCTGAAAAGGTAAAGTGCTTGTAATAACGGTCTCTGGCTTCAGAGTCCTATTTATAATATTATGTTAGGTGTTATGTTAGGTGTGCTCGGAGATCATACAAGCCACAGGAAAGCCATTTACAGGAATTGTGACGATAACATACAAGGAGAAATACCTCTTGTTCTCTATACCAACTGGTAATGTCAAGTGTAATGTTTAATATTCACCTCTATCTGTATTTAACATGCCACACTGAGATGCCTTATAGATACAAAGCAATCACAGAATAGTATTATTTAATGGAAGTTGCAATTTTTTGGTATTCAGTTCAGTGATATTTTATTTCCATAAGTAGTAATTAGTCTTTTTTCAGACCCTATGAAGTATGTGCGTGCCTTAGATCTGAATTATATTGTTTACAGTTACCAAAAGTTCACATTTTCTTCTGAAATGGGGCTGAATTCTGCACTCAAACACGTGTCTTTGTAGCTAATAACATATAATTTGTGGTTGAAACGTATTCCAAATTCACATTGCGAAGCAGGTATAGTCATCCTCACACTGGTGAGACCCAAAATCTTAAAAAATCTGCCTGTGAGCAGGTTTACTGGCTCTGCACTTCTTTAACCCAGGCTGTGCTGAAAAGTTGTGTAATGCATAAGCGTTTGGTGGTCCATGTTAAAATCGACAGGAAGCAAAAGGTGCCTCACTGTGAGTGCTCATTTGCATATATTTTCCCAAAATCCCTGGCTGCAGTGGAAGCATTGTACGCCAAGAGATAATGTTGAAAAGAAGTGTTGCAGACCTGTCTGAGACATGTGAATGTGCTTACAAGTAATACTATTAGAATTATTAGATGGCAAATAAAAATAAGAAGCACTTGTTGCTTCAATCTGATAGACCTGCTGGAGGAAGCAGGTACATATGTAGGGTGACCTCATCATATGTGTCCTCATACTTAAACTCCATTGAGTGGCAGCTAGATTAATATGGCAGCTAGATTAATATCACTTTTAAGAACTCACAGACCCAGTCCCTGCCCAGATAAGCTTACAATCCATGTTTTTGGGAAGATAAACTGACTTGCCGAAGGTCACAAGGAGCAGCGTCAATATTTACGGAGTCTTTACTCACTGAGCCACTCCTGTTTTTGTTACTATGCAGGCAATAACATGTAAGACCGTTATTCTCTACAAAAAAAATGCAAAACAATTCCTAACATGAACTTTCTGTCAGCTGTGTCCAAACTTCAAAAAAAATTCTGGCAACTAGCTTTTTCCTAATACAGTAAATATTTAACTGTATGTGAAAGAGACGTAAACCTTAACTATTGACTTGAAATCTTTTATTTGGTTTAGCTGTTAATGTTTAGATTGGAATTACATTTTTTAACTGTGTGTGTGTGTGTGTATGTGTATATGTATATATGAAGGAAAATTGAGAAAACTACCACTGCTGAATGTGCTATCACTACATTGCTGAAATGTGCTCAAAATGTAAATCTTAGGAGCCCATTAGTTAAGTAGCCCCAAGTAAAACCCAATTCCTAGTCCAGGTATTCCTTTCCGTGCCAGTGATGTGGGCAACGCATTGCACAGGTTTACTTGCCCATATCCTATTTAAAATAGGGAGGGTAATTAACCTAAAGCAAAACCATTCCACTTTCTTACATTGAAATAAAATGTGTTATTTACTTTACCACATTCCCATTTTGTAGACTTGTGGAACACCTGCCGGTGTGTCATGTGAAGTGTCACAATGTGGAGGTCTAGGCTGCAAGACGGAGGATGGCAAGAGGAAATGTGGAGGTCCTGACTGTGATGGTTTGGTTACTGTGGCACACAGTGCTTGGCAAACGGCCATGAACTTTGACAGGGAGATTCTGAGTGCGCTGGCAGAAGTGGAGGAACTCTCTAAAATGGTAAATGATGTGGTATAACATACCTGAACATATCATAACATCACATTTACCTTTTCATTAGGTGTGCAGAAGAGTCTGTGTAGGGTTCTACCATGTCCCTTTGTATCAGTGAGACTGGCAGTCTGAGGACAAACTAAAATCGTACACTCCTTACATTTTGGTAAACGGAGAAACCATTAAAGGCAGTGTAATATTTAAAGTTGTTGATATAAGGCAAACTAATGCAGCATCTGGCTCAGTCTTCCATTAAAATGGTTTACAGTTTGGTGAGCGGTGCTCCCTGAGGATAAAACAAATATTCTTATTAAAGCCATTACAATTCATTTTCTCTGCATAGCATTTCTAAAATGGTGCTCTAAGCCCTTAATCTGGTCCTATCACAGTCCTTCGAGTGTGTTGACGTACGCGCTATGACTTGGCTTGAAATATAGGTGGCCCACATGAAGAGGCGTAAATTCTAAGTTGGTTTAGAGGCATCTTTACGTTTTCCCACCCCATAACATGGCTAATATCTGAGGGAAACGTTCTGCATGGACCACACTTCAGTTGAAGATAAAATGTCATCCTTTGTGATAACTGCCGTGTAAATACTGAATTGAGAATGTGCTTGCTACAGCATAAGCATTTTAGGGGGAAAAAAAGCATAACTTTATAAGTCCAGCACAGTAATACAGTATATTGTGACAAATTACACTAAAAGTGCAAAATAAGAGGTAACCACGTTGTCTCAATGGTACTGAAGGTTTTGTGTAGCTCTTCAGATCCTTGCTATTGAAAGAACTCCACTAACCTCTTGTTTTACAGGTAGCAGAATCGAAGTTAAGAGCAGAGGAAGCAAAGCAGAGTGCACACGGTGTCTTAAACAAAGCAAACGCCACAAAGGAAAAAGTTGACCGAAGCAATGAAGACTTAAGAAATCTCATCAAGCAAATTAGGGAGTTCTTAATGCGTAAGGACTTTCCGTATTCTCACTGCTTTTAGTACATAAATACATTGGTTTACATTGGGAAGGCGGGCGGAGGCTGGGCAGAGCAAGGAGGGCTGGTGTGCTGTCCCTGATTGGAGGAGAGGACAGCCAACCAGAGGACAGCGGGGGCGGAGCCCACACCCCGGCGGGCCAGAGACATGTTCCTGTGCTGTCTGCGTCCTGCAGGAGATAAAGTAAGGGGGGGAGGTGAGGGTATATTTTATATGTAAGAAAAAGAAAGTTAGAAGCACAATCAAAACGGGGCAGTGGTCAAACTAAACACCTTTATTATAAAACGTGTCCCTGGGATCAATCTCCAGGACAACAGAAAAATTCCAATGTAAATAACAAAAAATATGTGGTATAAAATAAAAACTGTGCAGATGGAGCTGCTATACAATGGCACTCGGTTCCCTGTTTTATGAAGCTGCGTCATTAATTGGGTTGTGGTTTTATTACACAATTATTATACCCATTTAGCTAGACCCTATACGCTCCGGACTGGTTCATGTCACATGTTTTTTGTTTTTTGTTTTTTATATCAATTTGTTTTATATTTATTCATTTATAGCCTATGTTCATACTTACACCTTATTTGGCGCACTTTATTTTTCTTTTTTCTTTGTTTATATTTTATATGTATTGGGGTGGTAGGAGTATATTTAATATATATGGGGGTGGTGGGGGTATATTTTATAATGTATTGGGGTGGTGGGGGCATATTTTATATGTTTTGGGGTGGTGGGGGCATATTTTATATGTATTTGGGTGGTAGAGGTATATTTTATATGTATTGGGGTGGTGGGGGAGATAAAATATATATATGTATATATATTGGGGCGCTGGGGGTATATTTAATATATATGGGGGTGGTAGGGGTATATTTAATATATATGGGGGTGGTAGGGGTATATTTAATATATATGGGGGTGGTAGGGGTATATTTTATATGTATTCGGGAGCGTGTTTTTTTTAAAATATATATATATATATATATATATGTATTGGGGGCGTTGCAACTTTTACATTGTGTCCAGTATTTTTGGACAAGCCATCTGGCAACCCTACCCACCAATGCCCAAAATGTAAAATCTCCATTCTAAGTCTAGCTAGGAGGGCTCGCTCTCCCCCCGCCGCGGCGCCTGGCACCCCGGCTCCGCTCGCTCTACGCCCGCCCGGCACCCTGGCTCGCGTCACAACCGCTCGCAGCCTAGCAGTGCAGCACTTCCGGTGCCTGCTGCTGCTAGTGAGCGCGTGGGAGGCTGGGAGCAACAGTCTGCATAGGTTAGAAGTATATACCAGTGACTGTCTTTATTGTGATATTTCTTCAGATAAAAAAGGGGGTACAGGTTGACTTTTTCACTGTACTCCAGTTATAGCTTGCAAAGTGATGTTTCTCTTGTGAGGTATTGTAAAAGTTTAACACTGTAACAGTAAGATGTCAGAATAAATTGTAAACTAGATATTCAGGGGATATTAACTATTCGTTAACAAATCGTTAATTGACATTTTTTATTCGTGTGAGTGATTGTGTAGGCAGGGCCCCGTGCACTGCTTTGCCCGAGGGCCCCTAATGTTGTTAAGATGGCCCTGGTGGTCTCTGCTAATGGTTTATAACAAGAGTTTAACAGGAATGCATACTGTAGGCTCTGTTCATACTGTAGCCTCAGTTTATAGGCAGAATGTATCTCTGTCATTTTTATTTGTGTTGGCAAATAAAACCATTGTAGACACAATGAGTTCTCTTATCGTGGGTCTCTTATTGACGGTGTCCTAAAACCGTCTCATTTTTAGCGTTTTCTCCCCCCACATGCTTCAAAAGGGGAAATCAACTACAGTGCATAAGAAAAGAGAGAGGGGGAAAAGTCCCACTTTCAGTCAGGTCAGAATGTTTGACATATTTTAGGTTGACTTTGTTGTACTATGATACAGTGACACTCTACCTTCATAAATGGTCAACTTGGTTAACCTCTTTCACTGCCAGAGTGGCCTCTATAATGTGTTTGTCAGCCGTTCTGGAATGTAAAGGGTTAGTCTTACTTGAGTAGTTACCCATTATGTCTGACGCAAAAAAAATACCCGCAGAGGGGGTGGAGGACAAAGTCCCATAGTAATTGCTGCAGATATACCTGTGAATGGGTAAAAAAGAGTATTAATACATTGTTGGAAATCCATGATTTATCCTGAAGATTTTGGCTGTTAAAACAGCATTGATTAATAAACGACATTTTCATCTGTGGTCAGTGATCAACCACGTTTTTGCAGGAAACCCCCTGCTTCCTGAGTTACAGACCCTGGTATGGGGCATCGGGTGCCGGTACCGCCGCCATTTTTAAATTGTCCGTGTCATGTGACCAGGGAATTTAAATACCAAGGTCTGTAACTTGGGAAACAGGGGGTCCCTGAGGCTGAAATCAATGCGGTTCATCTCAGGAGACACCCTGCTCCCGCATAGTATTAGTAAAAATGTCATTAAACAGCTTCATTAGCATAGCGGATAGCCGCTACGGCCAGGGTGGGCAACCCTGTCGCCATTCGCCACTTGTGGCGAATTGGCTGTAAAACTGTGGCGAAGAGGGCCGCCGGGACACTCAACCCCCCCCCCTTTCCCCTTCCGTGGTAAGGAGCGCGCTCCAGTGGTGTGACGCGCTTCTCTCCCTCCAACACCCCAGCCCGCTCCAGCAGGCGCGTGACGCGCGCTCCCTCCCCTGCGAGGCCGCTCCATGACGCGCTCCCCCCCCCCCCGAGCACGCTCCAGCGTGACGTGCTGACGGCCGCCCGCCACCACTGCCACCCGTCACCACTGCCTGCCACCACTGCCCGCTCGCCACCACTGCTGCCGCGATCTGGTAGGCATTGGGGGGGGGATGGGTGCTTTCAAGGGTGCTGGGGGGAGATGAGGGGAGATGGGTGCCGAGGGGAGATGAAGGGTGCCGAGGGGAGATGAAGGGTGCCGAGGGGAGATGAAGGGTGCCGAGGGGAGATGAAGGGTGCCGGGAGATGAAGGGTGCCGAGGGGAGATGAAGGGTGCCGAGGGGAGATGAAGGGTGCAGGGGGGAGATGAAGGGTGCTGAGGGGAGATGAAGGGTGCAGGGGGGAGATGAAGGGTTCTGAGGGGAGATGAAGGGTGCAGGGGGGAGATAAAGGGCTGGGTGGGTATGTGTGGCTGTGTGTGTGTATGTGTGGCTGGGTGTGCGTGTGCGTGGCTGGGCGTGTGTGGCTGGCTGGGCGTGTGTCGCTGGCTGGGCATGGCGTGTGTGGCTGGCTGGGCGTGTGTGTGGCTGGCTGGACGTTTGTGTGGCTGGCTGGGTGTGTGTGTGTGTGGCTGGCTGGCTGGGCGTGTGTGTGGCTGCGTGCGGGCAGCTGGCAATGGCTGCTTGTATCTTTGTTATGTACCCAGTCACGTCCTGGCTGTGCCCCTGATCATGGATTTGGGAGGGAATGAGATGAGGGGGGTGGGGGTGACCGAGAATATATAAATAACATACCACCCCACCGTGTGTGTGTGTGTGTGTGTGTTTTCATCATTTGCGTCTGACGCAGTTGTTACTGAGTAGTCAAAGTGTTCATGTTTTCAATAAACTTGTTTAAACAATGTGTTTTAAATTTTCGCATGCGCAACATAATACCTAAATTCTTACATGGTGTGGCTATTTTCACATCTAATTCGCCACACCTGTGGCTACATTGAAAAATTGGTTGCCCATCTCTGCGCTACGGTAACAATTTTTAAAAATGTTTTTAATGTTAATACTACCGTATTGTAGCAGAGGCTCTCCGGAGCAGAACCTTGTTGATTTGAGGTCCGGGGACCCCCTGCTTAACGAGATACAGGCCCCGTTATGGGGTGCCAGTATATCCTATGGATTTAAATCCCACGGTCACATGGTGCGAGACATTTAAATGCATAGGAGATACCAGCACCCCTTAATGGGACCTGTATCTCGGGAAGCAGGGGGTCCCCGGACCTGAAATCAACGCGGTTCTGCTACGGAGACCCCCTGCTCATCTACACTAGTATAAAAATTTATAGTAAAAACTTTTGATCGCTGGTGAGATATGCGCAGGGAGAGGCGTGGCTCTCTGCAGCTGAAAGAAATCGCCTGGTGAGGCCTTTTCAGAGAGGCGATCATGTTGCTGGCTAGTCGTCAGTTTTGTGAATTTTGCTATTACAGGTAATCAAGGCTTTCTAAATACCGTGATAGCAACGCTAAAAAAACTGGCGATTTAAAAGGCCAGCGAATTTATATACGGTACTTATTTTTAATGGTGGCTTATAGCATAGGCCCCATACTATTTTATCACAGCTACCACCATAACTGTGTCTATTCTATAAGCATTTTGACCTATTCACGGTGATATCTGTAGCAACTGTTATGGTATTTTAGTGGTTGTACACTGAGTAAGGGACTTTGTCCTCCACCTCCTCTGTGGGTATTCGTTTTGCTTAAACCTTCCCTTAGGTGCACCCACTAAGCCATATTTAGGTTTTTAGCTGAGCGTTGGGCTTCTTTAAACTAGAGAACCATTATGTCTGAAGCATCAGTAATTGTAAGCATTTCATTAGTTAAAATACTGAAATCAGTTAGCTTGGTTACAATCTTTGCTTGTGGACCGTTAATCACCAACTGCAGATGGTGTCTTACTGTTGTCATAGACTCTTCTACAGTTTGCTTTGAAGCTGCTTCCCTGTGATGGAGAATAGAGAGAGCTAAACTCTTCTCCAGTGTCGCAAAGCGGCGTTGCAGCGGCATTTATTCGGGCCTTCTCTTGTCTTATTTATACAGAGGATGGGGCTGACCTGGATAGCATTGAAGCAGTTGCCAGTGAAGTTCTGAAAATGAAAATGCCGACCACCCCAGAGCAACTCCAGGCTCTGACTGATGATATCCGGGACCGTGTGCAAAGCCTTTCTGACGTGGAGATCATCCTCGCACAGAGTGCTGACGATATTGAAAAAGCAGAGGCTCTTTTAGATGAAGCAAAGAAAGCGAGGTAGGAACTTGTTTCTGTTTTAATCCCCTTTACCTGAGAGTTTCTGTGGAGGTGTTGTATAAGAGTAGAGAAACGTTCTACTTATTTTCGAATCTAGGAAAGTACAATTGTGATCACTGTCACTTGAAATGATGGTAAGTGGATAGGACAAATCCTGTAGCCTGTGCCATCTTAGAGTGTCTCTATGTATATAAGAAATTCAAATGGCTGTAGTTGGATCCCGTGGTCTGGAGGAGCATAAAAATGAATTGTGTGCATATTGTCAGGGTATGGCCGATTGGATGCGAGGTGCCACGAGCGTCTCCGGTGTGAGGGAGAGGGAAGATAGGTGGGACTCCGCTGGTGAGGCGAGTCAACGGCTCTAACCCCTCCCTCAAAAGCCCCTGATGTTGACCGGTAACCACATGCAAAACTTGTAAAGCACTCACGGTCACTGAGTCTGATGCGATCTCCTCGTGGTGCACTGTGTCCGAAACTTTTTGGTGTGTGTGCTCCTGAAAATATAGAAGTAAAAAATGGTAGCGGAATACTACAAGATCGGGTTGCGAGACGTGAAATAGAGAGGAAACAACTTGAATTAACTAAAATATACATACAACGGCTGGCAAAGAAGTCCCCTAACGTGTTTCACACCAAAGGAGCTTTGTCAAATGGTAACAAAGCACCTTTGGTGTGAAACGCGTTAGGGGACTTCTTTGCCTGCCGCTTTATGTATATTGTCGTCTATTAAAAGTTTTTTCACCTCTATTTCACGCCGCACAACTCGTTCTTGTCCGCTACCATTTTTTTACGTCAACATTTTCACTTGGAATGTTGGAGTTACTTGTTTTAAATTGGCGCAAATATTAAATGCACTTGCTGCTTGCAATACGTTATTTTAGTACCATTGGCCCATATGTAATAAGCAGTGCAACTCTTCAGCTCCAGAAGACTGAGCCAACTGTGTTTAAGCAGGGATATCCTGAAAACCTGACCTGTTGGTGTCCAGACCTTGAAGACTGGAGTTGGCCACCCCTGCCCTACAGCCTGGTCAGGTCAATGGACCATAAGGTGTCTTCCATTGTCTTATGGCATAACACCACTTGGTATATATGGGCCTAAATATCTTGCAGTAACGGTCTTTGGAGGGTCCTTTCTTTCCACCATTTTACTTCAGAGCATCTGAAATAATGCACACTGAGATTTTAGCCACAATTTATAAGAATCTAAAAAAAATGGGATGTTGCCAATTAGAATATTTTCCTCTCTGACCTCAGCAAAAGCGCAACAGATGTTAAGGCCACAGCCGATATGGTAAAGGAAGCTCTAGGAGAAGCAGAAAGAGCTCAGAGTGCAGCAGAAAAAGCCATTAAGAAAGCAGATGTTGACATCAAAGGGACAAATGATCTACTCACCTCAGTAAGTTTACTTGAAAAACAAAATGGTAAAGGATTTGCTTTTATACTGATGTTTGATACTAACACGTAAGGCTGCTTGTATTGGGTTGTACTGTGTTAACCATGGTATGACACTGAAAGATCATTTTACCGCAAAGTCTACTATTCCGATTGGTCCTTGGGAATGGGAACATTGGTTATTGTTTATCATACCTTGTATCCACAACCAGAGTTCTTCATAGATGGTAATAGCATGTAGAGCTTTCAAAACCTCATGTCTGTCCATGAGTAATAGGCCTGTGAGGTTTTGAACATTCTATCCAATACACAACTATTTTGTTGTTCCATCAAGAGGACCTACTTAGACTTGTTCCTTCTACATGGTCACAGAATGAAGGAACAAGCTTTTATTTTGATATGGTTCTCTTAAAAAATGTTAAGTGAAATAATAGTACATCTTAGCATGAAAATAATTTGGCAAAAGTTGGTCAGAGCCACAGAATTTAAAACCTCTGTTAAATTGAATTTTGAGAGTGGCTCATGTACTGTAGCACTGGAGGGTCCACCATCTTGCGTAGGTTGATGTAAAAAAAAAATTAAAATGGTTAAACATAGAATTTCATAACAGAGTCTCCTAAAGAAAGATCTAATGATGAAGTCCAGCTACACATTAATTATTGGCATGGAGACCTTGAAGTCAAAATGTAAAAACTATGACACAAAGGGCTAAAGTGACTGTCCTTTTTAGGTCTTCCTCCATATGGGTAATTTCCTAAAAGGCAGGTATCAATCTAATTAATATAAAGGGCCAATCAAGCAGACGTCTGCCATGGGATACCTTCTGGTGCTGGAAGACCTCTTATTGAAATCAATAAGGTTCTTTCAGTACTGCCAGGGACTCTATGGCAGAAGCCGGCTTAGTAAATATTAGGCAGATTACCGTTGTGTTATGTAATAGTTTAAGTAGCTGTAGAAAAGTAGGAGAGTCGGATCTCTTTGACTACATTTCTAAACTTTTTACCCATTTGAAGTCCACTCATAACATTGATTATACATATAGCCTGGCCTTCGACAGCTATTGCTAATTCTGGGCCTTTCCTCTGTTCGGCCTCGTTCAGGGTGCTGGCTTCGGAGGGAGGGCGTGCTGACGTGCTTGCTGCAGTGAGAAACAAAGTATTCAATTTGAATACTTGTTTTCAAGGTAGCTACTGCCCTGCCTCCGAAGCCAGGCGTTGCCGCTGACGACAGCTCAGTAAACGAAAATTTCGTTTCTTGGAGCTGAAGCCGCGTCACAGGGACCAAGGCAGCCAATGAAATCATTCTTCAGAATGATTTCATGGCTGCAGCTTGGATACTTTAACCCTGCAGCCTGTAGCCCCGCCCCCTCCCCAACGCTGAAAAGGCAGCTGGGGGATAATCACATGTCGCCAGCAAACTCCCAGCACTGCCTCCCGCACGCCCCCCCTCCGAGCCCTCAGCTGCCTCCCTGAACGAGCCCTCAGTCCTGTTAGAACAGGCAGTGGAAAGGTTAATTCATTCAGTTGGCCTGTTTGTGAGTTTCAGCTCTGAAGTATTGTAGCAATATTCAGAGGCGGGCCTAAGCAACCTTTGAGCATGTTAATCCAAAGGGTGGATATGGGTTGGAGCACCCCCTGATGTGTGTGTGAGCCAATCGGTATCCAGCTTTGAGTTGTAATGATTCAAAGTTAGAGACACTCCCTGAGGATATTCAAATTGAGACATATTCCCAAATTCAGTTAGTGATGAGTTAGTCTTCAGAGAGATCTGAGAGAGATAGCAAGCCAAGAAGAGTTCTCTCCCTCCTGCCCCACCTGGGTGAGGAGGGAGGGGAAGTTAAGCTGCCATGAGCAGAAATGCAGAGAGCAAGATCAGGCCTATGATGTTCTGCTGTATGCTGTGTATGCTGCTCTGAATAAAGAACCACAGAAAGAAGCTGCTGTGTGTGTATCACTGTTCCTGGTGTGAGGAGAATGGAGTGTCAGTGGGGGTCTCTCCTCTGGAGACCCCAGGGGATCCCTACTGGCTGGAGGCACTGCACCACCCAGAGAGAGCAAGGTACCCTGTCCCTGTCCTGGTTCTCCCCACAACACCGCGGAGCCCTCAGCCCTCCTGTTTACCAGCAGGTCACAGCACCCAGACCACTCAGAGTGACCAGAAGGAGTGTACCCCCCAATCTCATGTCGGGTGGGGTACCATAGAAGGGTTACATACAGTATGTATATATACTGTGTGTGTGTATTTATTTTATAGTGGCAGATTATCTCCTCAAGGCTATATTCATGATCATCCTTCCATGGGTCTATAATGTAAAAACACACAAGACAAATAAATGTATTGTAGCATAAAAGTATTATATAATAAAACCTCCTTAAAATACACTTTCTCTAGGATTGGGAGACATTGTGGTTGGTATTTCCCGGAATTGGGAACTTCCAACAGATATATTTATCTGGAACACTAAAATAATTACTTCGCAGCCATGACTGCTGCTTCAAAATACTTTTTGTGACAACATGTATTTCTTTGCTGTTTTTATTAATATAATTCTTTCACTGATAGATTGAATCTGAGACATCAGCTTCCGAAGAAACCTTAAATAATGCCACCCAGCGTCTCGCCCAACTGGAAAAAAATGTTGAGGATTTGATGAAAAAATCAGCTGCCAACTCTGAGTCCGTAGATAAGGTTGAAAAATCTGTTGATGATGTCAAAGTGAATGCTAATAAAATTAAAAAGGTAAGCGTTTTCTTTTTTGTTTGAGTGTATTTTGTGGGTTGTTGCATTAATTAATATTCCTAGAATCTCATTTGCAATATACACCTGGCGTGTGCTCGTATAAACACAGCACTTCTTTGTGGCTAGCACAACTGGCTGAAGGTTCTAGATTTCCACATTAGGACACGGATGATGGCACTTTCTGCCCAAATGCTATTTTTGGATATGGGAGAACTGAGTAATGAATACATGATATGTATTTAATTTTCGCATGGAAATGCCATTTTTGCCGTGTAATGGATAGGTCCATAGGAATCTAAGGAACAAATCACAAAACAGTAAAGTTGTACAAATGCACTACAAGATGAAAGCCAATACAATATCCTCGTCACTTGTTACCACACTCATATTTACATGTACCCTTTTATACAATGGATGTGAATGACATCTGCATGAAAGCAATACCAGGAAGGATTTTTTATTCGGACAGTTTTTCAGCTGAGCCTTTCCAACCCTAATACACTGAAATCTTTAAACATGCACTTTTGTTGAATGCATTAAAGTACAAAATGGATTTAAAGCTGCGGCAGTCAAATTCAGCATTTTAAATCCTAGCTGAGGATATTAAAAGTGCATGTCATAGAGCAGGCGGCATTTAATGCTTAATCCCCCCTTATTGGGGTTCCTATGTTTTTCCTTGTATCCCAAAAGGCACTTGGTCCACATCATAATGTTGTTATTGTGGCTGTTTTTAATTAGAGAAAACATAGACCATATGAAATACACCAGTGCTGCACACATGAAATGCCTTATGTGTAAATTAGGGGATTATAATTCTGTTTGCAGTGTTGCTGTATAAAACCCCAAATAATGCACTCATTCATGTACAGAGATCCTGAATACAGTATATTTTATGACAGCACTTTTAAAATGATAAAGAAGCTGGTTCAGGCAAGGGTGTTCTTTTGGTGCAACACCAATACATCTTGATACTACTGTACCTTTATTTTAATAGCAGTGCAGTGGTTTCTGCAGAGCTGCATCCAAATGAAGACAAATGTTGTTATCTGAATGTTTTTTCATGTAAGGTTAGAACAGTGTATGATTTAACATCGAAGTATACAAGTCTAAAGATCAATAAAACAATTGAGATAAATTATACCAAGTAATAGACTTCAATGTTTCCCTCTGTGTGCTGTCATGTTCAGTATTCTGCTAGACAAGGTTAATGTTTTATGTAAAATTACACTGACCTTGATATCTGGAATGTCCATGGATGAAATCACCAAAGTGGCAACATGGAAGCCCCCCCCCCCCCATGGGCATTGGGGAAACGTGGTTGTTTAACAATGTTTTATTGAATCTACATTTAGGTCAGTGTCTTTGTTGCATGGTGCAAACAATTATGCAGTGATGCCCTCTAATGGTTCTCTCTAACATTGCAGGTTGTGGATGGTGAACTTAATGGCAAATATAAGACCGTTGAAGACTTGATAGCAAAGAAAGCCGAAGATTCTGCAGAGGCCAGAAAGAAAGCTACACAGCTTCAAAATGAAGCCAAAACCTTGTTAACACAAGCAAATAACAAACTTGGTTTACTCAAAGGTAGGTTTATCCAAACGATCAGTACCTTCAGACTTTAGGAAAATGTCCCTTTTCTATTTGTGGTGTAATCCCACATAGCCAGCAAAAAACCCCAACAATCTAACGTGCTTCCTAAAACAAATGTAACTGCTAAAAGCAAACATTTTGCTACTTTTGTTTCTCTGGGAGTTCATTACAAATTCCTATTGTTCTGGAGCTTTAAATGGTGGTGTGCATCAATCCCGTGTTTTCGGATCTCACCCTTCCTCTGTCAGACAGCCATTAAAGACACAGGCGGTTTTGCCTGTGCATCTTGTTGAACGGTAACCTCAGACAAAAGGCGGCAGCATGGGAAAATGAAACTCCTCCTAAATCTTGGCTCCCCATGTTTACAAATTATAACATTTGATGAAATGTACTTATGGTCGATTTTGGTAAAAAAATAAATAAATAATAATAATTACCCTGCATCAATCACCCAGATGTAACTATTTAAACATGTTACTACCATTAGTACTTTTGGGTCCTAAGAGGGATTGATCCTTTAAATGAACAATGAGCCCCTCGTTCTTCATTATGTAGACGGCAGCAGATCATTTAAAAATCACAGCTCATAAAAAGCGAAAAGTACAACCTGACCTGTGTACCATTTGATTTCCCAGGTAGAATTAGTGGTAAAAGTTTGTTATACTGTTGGGACTAATTAAAGAGCAGCAAGAAAATAAAAGCTCCACTGTGCAGATCATTTTGCAGGTGAAGTGCATAAACCGTGTTTGAATTGGTGAAATACTGCATTCCTACCACTTCTCAAAAAGCTGCTTCTTCTCTCCCTGAGTTCGGTTATTTGTAGCACGAGAAGTGAGGAATTAACTGGCCGAGTGTACATCCATCACAGGTGCTTGAACACTTTAAAAATAACGTAACCTTAAATGATTTTGGACGTGTGGCTACTCCTTGCGCTCCTGAGGCACTTATTGGCCCCATCAAATTTGTTCTAGACTGCACTTTCTCCTACTGTAATCTGCAAGTCTCCCATTATTCGGTTTAGATTGTAAACTCTGTAGGCCAGAGACTCCCCAACTCCCATTGGTACATTCGTTTAATGCACTTGTGACACTTTGTATATTATAGTGTCTCCCCGTACTGTGTTGCAAATTCTGTAAAGGGCTGTCTTTTGATAACCATATAAATACATACATATAACCTTGCCAAAGAAAGTACAGTTAATCTTTTCATGGCGCCCTCTGTTGTGTGTTGGATGTATGTTCATTTGACATTGAATGGGGTAACAGCAGCAGCCCCGAGTAAGGTACTAGTATGTTGATTAAAATATCCAGAACTCATACTTAAATTGTAAATGTAGATTATATGTTGGATACAGGACTATAACAATTTTTGGTTAATCAGCCCTAGTTGGCAAAATGTTTGTAAATGTCCATTGTTCTAACATAGTGTATATCTTTTTACAGCTCTGGAAAAGACTTACGAGAACAATCAAAGGGTTTTGGAAGAAAAAGCCAAACAGTTGGTGGATTTGGAAGAAACCGTACGATCTCTTCTAAAAGTCATCAGCCAGAAAGCCACAGTTTACAGCACATGCCTATAGATGATTTTAAAAAAATGATTGGGACCAAACGTTCTGTAATTTATTGAATAATGCATCTCTAGAAGACCTCCCCCACCCAAAAAATTGTCACTTTTATTAAATAAAATATGAACACCAGTAACTCCTGAGGTTACTGTTAAGTTTTTAATGCGGTCATATTCTACACCTGTAAATGATTAACCCTTTAGTACTAGAGGGACGGGCAATATACGGAGTAGCCGTCTCGAACCTAACATGGTTTAAATTTAGTTGATCATGCATAAAATTGTATCCTCTGTTTATATTCATGCACTAAATACAGGTATATGGAGCACCCGTGGATATTGTATGCTTTGTAGCGACAGCAGATCTGACTATAATGAAACATTTATTTGCTATATATGACGATGTGCTTTTTACATTTTTGTTGGAGACAAAGGGGAATATGCATCAAGCATTACAAGCAAGGTGGGCATTGCTCCAAAAACCAGTGCAAACTGCGTCATTTTAACTCTGCATCACAGGCCTTTGCTCCATTTTTTGCCACATTTTTGGTCTCAATTGGCTCCACTTCTGCCATGAGCATTTAGGAGTTGGATGAGAAGAGTCAGCGGAATATTGTAATGCATTGTATTAAATAGTCTTACTCCCTCTGTGTCAAATAAATCCTGCCAGGTTTAGGTGGCATTGACCTCTGCTCGTAAGAGCTGCGCCACACGTAAGAAGCAAGATTAGAAAAACCGAATACATACAAATGTAGCAGAATTTATTGTCTCTGGCACCGGGGCAAGCAGCGTGACTGCTGCTTCCCATGACTCCAGAGGATTATCGCGGTGGGGGGTCCCATCCGTAATCATGGACCCATCCCCTACAGCGATGTTGCGCCAGTGCTATCTCCGGAGGCAGGGTTATTTGCTTTTTTCAGTAGTGGCTTCGGAGACGGTGAGTCCTGCTATATCTGTATGTCGCTAACACAGACGCAAATATTTGCTCGGTTTGGAGTACATTGCACCGTTTTTGATACATATCCCCCTAAATGTCAGTGTTCATACAAAGTGATTATCTTGGTACTTCCCATAAATGCATTATTTAGTACCACAACTGCACGGGCAAATAGATCCAATTTACGTTATTGTCCAACCTGTTCATGTATTTAATGGAAACCCTCTTTGTAACTAAAGTTTTTAATCTATGGTCAGTATTAAAGTTGCATACAGATGACCTTTTACATGTGGTTTTGGTGTGGGGGGGGGGGAGAAATTATAATAAAATAGCAAGTCAGAAATCTTCATTAGTTACTTAAGGATGGTGAATATTTTCTTAAAGGTTTAGGGGTTGAGGAGACTTATGAAACATCTGAAAAATACCTAAAATTCACAGGATTAAAAATAGGTGCTGGCCAAAATAAAGATGGTACATCTAGCATTTCACAAAATTGTCCCCAATCTGAGAACAGAATTGTAAAACATGTTGCCACTTTCATCTTGCGTCGCTTTGGAGCTAAAGATCTTGATACATCGATACAAATTTGTGTATCGGCTTGCGCTATTGGGTGTGTTGATGGGAGGAGTTCTGACAGACTAATGAGGGGTGTGGTGCGCACGTGCCACCTAGCATAAATCTGTGTCTACATTCAGTTTTATCACAATAAAAAGTCTCTAAATGGGCACACAGTGTAGTAAGAACAAGTGCACTTGAGAGATCTATATTCTCACGATAGTAGTGGTCATCTGTTGCGGTCATCTCATGGTATATAAAGAGTTGGTGTCCTGCTAGATAATCTGCGTTAATTGTACTCTGTCAGCAAGATCAGTGAGACCTCTAGATGTCCAAAGGATCATCACACAGCAGGTAAGGATGGAAATTGCAGACCAGCAAAAGATGGCTCACATCGACAAACAGTAGCGCTGATGTCTCGGCACAACATTTCACAGTGGCGTGGTGATGTAGCACACAACGAACAGTCCCAACACGTATCGTCACACATGACTTCATCAGGGTAATTAATGATTGGATGTACGCAGCATTTAAATAGTGGCTGGTTAGCTAGAAACAGCTGAATGATTGATACATAAATTAGGAGGTGTACGACTGCCTACCAAAGAATTCATTGATAAAAATAAAACCAGTTGCCGAATACATAAGACTACAAAGTATATATATATATATATATATATATAAAATTTAGATCTTCAGTATTCGGTGATACCTTTTTTTATTGGACTAACAATTTATGTCATAGGACAAGCTTTCGAGAGTTATCCTCTCTTCTTCAGGTCAAGCAATACTGATATACAAAGGAATCTATGGCTAAAATAGTGTGGAGAGGGAGAAAAAACTTCGGGGGAAGACTAGCTCAACTGACTATATCGCCGAAGCTTCTCTTGGCATCTGTCCGCAAGAAGCACTGCCCTATTAGTGGCTTCAAGAAGGACTTTGTGGCTAAGACATTGGGTAGCAGATTCTACTTCCAAAAACAACCTTTGTTCTTTACCTTTTTGAATACGAATTTCTGTTTGAAAGAAAATTAGATGTCATAATAGCAAAGGTATCAGGAGGAAAGAGCGATTTCTTCTCTCCTAAGAAAGAAAAGCAACAAGACAGAATGCCTTATAGAGAAGCAAAGTCCTACCGACCAGGAAGGCCCTTTCCACAACAGCAAACATTGAGAGGGGGACAAGGGAGTCTTTTGTATGACCCCTGAGGAAGTGATCCTTTGGGAGAGACACATTTGCATGAAATAAGGCGAGCCCTACAGTGTGCGGTCGGGGGAAGACTAGCTCAATTAGCTGCTGTATGGGCGCAGTCCATAACAGAAGACTTGGTTCTGTGAATTGTCACTTCAAGTTACCAACTGGAATTCGAACAAGAACCTCGATGAAACCAGTTTTTGGATATCCCAGAATCCAACTTCCCCTCAACAAGCAAAAGCCTTGGCCAATAGCCTAAATCAATTGTTACTAGACAAAGGGATACAAATAAGTTTCATGTTCACAGATGAGAACAGGCATCTACTTCAGTATCTTTCTGGTCCTGAAGGCATCAGGAGAGTTTCGGGGCGGTTCTGGATCTCAGGGAAGTGAATGCTTTTCTACGCATCAAAAAAGTCAAAATGGTGGCTCTAAATGAGGTCATTCAAGAAGTCAAGCCCGGAGATTGGTTAGTCTCTATAGATCTGAAAGATTCGTATCTGCACATACCAATTTCACAAGAGCATCAAAAATATTTGAGATTTACGGTAAACGTAAAGCATTACTAATACACCTCCCTTCCATTCGGGCTAGCAATCTCTCAGGACCTTCACCAAAGTGGTGGGTAGATTAATAGCCAAACTCTGGAAAGAAGGAATTGAGATCTATTCATACCTAGACAACCTGCTAATAAAAGCTCAGCAGAAAGATCTTCTGGTATGGCATATGTATGGAGTGATTGTGCTCCTAGAACGGTATGGATGGTTAATAAACGTCTACAAGAATCAGTTAATTCCATTTCAGTCCCTAACGTTCTTGGGAGTCGTATTCCGAACAGAACAAGAAAGGGTTTATCTAACCCAAAGCATGATGCAGCAATTGGAAGCATAAGCCTCAAAGCTAAGATGGTCAAGACGGGTCACAGCAAGGCATGGCCTTGATGGGAAAATTTGCTTCAACCTTAAGCATCATAAAGTGAGCCAAACTCCACATAAGGCCACTCCAAAGACATTTTCTAGATCAGTGGAACAAAGATCAAAGGTCCTTGCACCAAAGAATATGTTTATATCATTCAACAAAGCAGAACTAAAAATGGTGGGAAAATCAGCAGAACCTAGAGAATACATTCTCACTCCAGGAAGAAATCTGGTTAACCATCACCACCGATGCCAGCAAGACCGGATGGGAAGCACAGATGGGAACTTAAGTTACACAAGGAATTTAGTATGGGTGAAGTTCCAGGGGAGCGTCGTCGAGTGCCCAAAAAGACAAAACAGTGGATAGTGTAATACTGTGACACCAATGTGTAAATCAATGTGTAAGAGCTTACAAATTCCTACTCACAAACGCAGCAGGAAAATGAGCATATAAATCAGATGGGAACTGTAATGCAGCCCAGTCTGGAGGTGTGGTATATAAATCAGCAATTCTCGAGAAAGCAGAAAATAACCATGGTGTTGATAGAAAATACAATTTATCCAATTAAAAGACACATGGAGGCTTACGGCTTAAGAAGGAATAACAGCATAGGAAAAGGGGTCTTTGCTACGGCGCAGCTCTTCTCGTTCAGTCTCCTTGTTACCAGCTTCCGCGAACGTCACTTCCGGAATGTGACGTCGCCGGGACCGCAGACAGTAGAGATTCCCCTGCTTCTTTCCTTCTCCAAGATGGCTGAGAAAGCCCGACTCTACGCGTTTCGACGTAATGACGTCTTCATCAGGAAGGAAAGAAGCAGGGGAATCTCTACTGTCTGCGGTCCCGGCGAGCGGTGATGTCATATTCCGGAAGTGTACACCATGGTTGTTTTCTGCTTTCTCGAGAATTGCTGATTTATATACCACACCTCCGGACTGGGCTGCATCACAGTTCCCATCTGATTTATATGCTCATTTTCCTGCTGCGTTTGTGAGTAGGAATTTGTAAGCTCTTACACATTGATTTACACATTGGTTGGAGCTGGGAGCTGGGAGCAGGAAGGGGAAGGAAGGGTGTAGGGGGCAAGTGGCTCCTACACCAGGTAAGGTTCCCCAGATCCCAGGCAGGCTCCAATCCCCTCCACGGTAGGGGGTAAGTACTGAGGGACGGCCCCTAGGTTAGGGACCCTGCCCTTAGGTGTGAGTGTGCAGTCTTGTTAGTGTCACGGCTGTCAGTGCTGTGGGCGCTGACAAGTAGGCACAGTGTGTGTGTGCAGTGTAGCTGCAGGTACCAGGTTGAGTGCAGTGCGGTTGCTGCCGGTACGGAATGTGTGCTGTGTAGCTGCAGGTACCAGGTTGAGTGCAGTGGGTTGCTGCAGGTTCCGTGTGAGTGCAGTGGGTTGCTGCAGGTACGGAGTGAGTGCAGTGGGTTGCTGCAGGTTCCGTGTGAGTGCAGTGGGATGCTGCAGGTACCGAGTGAGTGCAGTGGGTTGCTGCAGGTTCAGTGTGAGTGCAGTGCGTTTGCTGCAGAGGTTAGGGAGAAGTTAGTCAGAGGGGACCCGGGTGGTGAAGGGAGAGGTAGAGTGGGTGCAGGGGGTCAATGACCCACCTGCATAGAACAGGCTACCCCGTAGGCCCCTAGGAGTGTTCCCTGAAGTCACCGAAGGTTGCTGTGCTGCAGGGACGAGCATCACCCTTACTGAGTACCAGCTAGGGACAAAGCGACAAGCTTACTGAGTACCAGACGGCTGGACATTGAGACCCAGGAGGCAGACCGCTGATTCATCTTACCCTTTGCGAAGAGGTACCGGTCACCGCTGTGACGGGAAGGTACTATAAGATCAAGTGCACCAACATCGGTCAACAGGCGCTGATCCCGCCTTAGGCTAAACTCTTTAGGAACACTAAGCGAGTGGTTAAAGAACTGAGCCTATACAATATACTATACATGGACACGGTGTGTGGGGCACGCGGTGAGGGGACGGAGACATTGCTCCTGATGAGTGGGCAGCCACTAAGGTTATACCGTTAAAGTACAAGTATGTTATGTGTATTGCTCCGTTGCATTATTACAGTAAAACCAGTTACAATCATAAGGTGTTGTATGTTTCTTGCCCAGGGGAATCTTACATCACGGGGATCCTGGGTAAGTGGAGGCGCTGCGCTAAGTAAATGTATGTGTTACCCCAGGCTCCCAGCTAGCGGAGGCTTAGATCTCCTGGAGCCGCAGGTTGTGTACAGTGACCAGTAGTTTCTTTGGGAAGCGTCAGAAAAAGGGCAACATATATAAAAAGGGTCTTTATTGGTGCAGCCACTGCAGGTAGTATCACAGCATTTGCATCATAGTGGAGAGTGGATCTCAGACCCCTGTAGCGATCAGAACGTACGTGACAGGAAGGCAGAAAGATAGTCTGGACCAGCCATGGCTATACTACATTGGTACTATACTTTTTATTTGGGTTCTCAGATGCCTGACCGCCTGCAGAAATCTATTCACTAGTATCTGATGCAATATCTTTTTCTAACAAAGCAGATAAAGCCGATACTTGAACTTTTAGAGAACTTAAACTGAGGGGTTTTTCAAACCCAGATTGTAAAAATTGTACCAGGGTGACAGAACGATTGAGATAATCGACGTCCATTTTCTTACCCCATTCCTGAAAACAGCACCAGATGTGATAAACAAAGAGGTTGACAATTTTGTGGCTGACAGAGTTAATATTGCTCTATCAGAAAAGCCCCTTTTCTTTCATGCTTATTGCTCATATCTCCATGCTGCCAAGGCGAATTTCTTTGGCTCTGGGACAGTGGGAGATGCTATGGAAGATCTAGCATCATACTCACGAGATGGCGAAACCACATCAACCTTGGCAAGTAAGGTACTATTTCTCCTACCTCTGCCTCGTCTCTTCTTATCTTTCTTAGGACCCTTGATATTAGAGGTATCGGTGGAAATATATATATGTCAGATCGAAGTTACCCCAGCATCCGCCCTACACGATCCCCCCAGCAGCAACTACCAGAGGTAGGGGGGCGGGGATCTGTGTGCCTACATGCCTGCTGTGTGCCTGCCGTGTGCCTGCCTGTCTGTGTCTGTATGGCCCGCGAACGATGTTATAAATATCCAAATGGCCCTTGGCAGAAAAAAGGTTCCCCACCCCTGCTCTAGTGGATCACCCATTTGAGACATTGCAGCAAATACCATTAAGACTATTAACATGTAAAACAGTATTTTTTTTAATAGCAATTACATCTGCAAAATGAGTAGGAGAGTTAGCCTCTCTCATGCAGAGAACCTTTTCTCGTTTTATCACCAGGATAAGGCAGTCCTAAGAACTGTATCACACTTCCTTCCAAAAGTTGTCTCTTCGTTTTATCACTATCAAGAGATAATTCTTCCTTCTGACCGAATCCGGCTAATCCTAAAGAGGTAAGTGTATAACCTAGATGTAGTAAGGTGTTTGAAGACATACCTACTCAAAATTCAAAAATACAGAAAATCAGATCGACTGTTAATAATCCCAGAGGGTGTTAGAAGAGGGCAGCAACAATATCGTGATGAATTACTTCAGCTATCAAGTTGGCCTACAACCTTCAAAACAAACACGGGAGTTCCTGCAGAGAATAAAGAAACCATCGAAAACAGTAGTTTACCCACTGCCATGTGGGGAACAGCAAAAGAGAAAATGTATTCAGTAATACCCAAATGTTCCAGGACTTGAATATTTGTTAACAGTGATCATAACATGGTCTCATTTGAAATAAATTATCAAAAAATAGATTTCTTGGGTTCAACAAAGACCTTAAACTTTAGAAAGGCAGATTTTAATAAACTGAGGTCTAATCTAGTAGTAATACAATGGGATTATGTTTTTGCAGGGAAAAATGTAGAAGATAAATGGGCAGTCTTTAAAACATTGTTAGAAAATCACACTTATCAGTGTATACCCTTGGGTAATAAGTATAAAAGAAATAAGTCAAAACCAATGTGGCTAAATAAACAGGTAGGGGAGGAAATAGACAAGAAGAGGAAGGCGTTTAGATTCTTTAAGTCAGAAGGGACAGAGACATCGTATCAGAATGATAAGGAATGTAACAAAAATTGCAAAAGGGCAATCAAATGAGCAAAAATGGATAATGAAAAAAGAATTGCAATAGAAAGTAAGGTCAACCCTAAAAAGTTCTTTAAGTACCTTAATAACAAAAAAAAATGAGAAAAGAAAATATAGGACCCTTTCAGTGTGAGATGGGTAGGCAGATTATTGGAGATAAGGAAAAAGCTGAGGTATTAAACAAATTCTTTGCTTCTGTGTTTACCAGGGAAGAATCATGTTTAATAGTAGTGCCGCAGGAGGAAGCCACAACTTCCATATTAATGAATAATTGGTTAACTGAGGAAGAAGTTCATAAGCGACTTGAAAAAATTTAAGTAAATAAGGCACCTGGCCCCGATGGCATACATCCAAGAGTTCTCAAGGAGTTAAGCTCAGTAATAGCCAAACCATTATATTTAATATTCAAGGCACTCCATTTCCACAGGCTCAGTACCACAAGATTGGCGTAAAGCAGATGTGGTGCCTATATTTAAAAAGGGAGCTAGATCACAACCGGGAAATCACAGACCTGTAAGCCTGACTTCAATAGTAGGGAAACTACTTGAAGGTTTAATACGGGATAATATTCAGGAAAACAAAATTATTAGTAATAGTCAGCATGGATTTATGAAGGATAGATCTTGCCAAACTAATCTTATTTGTTTCTTTGAGGAGGTAAGTAGGAATTTAGACCAGGGTAATGCAGTTGATGGTCTACTTAGATTTTGCAAAGGCTTTTGATACGGTTTCACACAAGAGGTTGGTGTACAAAATAAAGAAAATTGGACTCGGTAATAATATATGCACCTGGATTGAAAACTTGTTAAAGGACAGAGGGTTGTCATAAATGGAACTTTTTCAGGTTGGGCTAAAGTCGTGAGTGGAGTACCTCAGGGATCGGTACTGGGACCCCTGCTTTTTAACTTGTTTATTAATGACCTTGAGGTTGGGATCGAGAGCAAAGTCTCCATCTTTGCTGATGACACTAAATAGTGTAAGTTAATAGAATCAGAGCAGGATATAATTTCTCTTCAGAAGGACTTGGAGAGACTGGAAACGTGGGCAGGTAAATGGCAGATGAGGTTTAATACAGATAAATGTAAGGTTATGCATTTGGGATGCAAGAATAAAAAGGCGACTTACAAATTTAATGGAGAATTGGGGGAATCCTTGATGGAGAAGGATTTAGGAGTGCTTGTAGACAGCAGGCTTAGCAATAGTGCCCAATGTCATGCAGTAGCTGCAAAGGCAAACAAGATCTTATCTTGCATCAAACGGGCAATGGATGGAAGGGAAGTAAACATAATTATGCCCCTTTACAAAGCATTAGTAAGACCACACCTTGAATATGGAGTACAATTTTGGGCTCCAATCCTAAGAAAAGACATTATGGAACTAGAGAGAGTGCAGAGAAGAGCCACCAAATTAATAAAGGGGATGGACAATCTAACTTATGAGGAGAGGCTAGCTAAATTAGATTTATTTACATTAGAAAAGAGGCGTCTAAGAGGGGATATGATAACTATTTACAAATATATTCGGGGACAATACAAGGAGCTTTCAAAAGAACTATTCATCCCACGGGCAGTACAAAGGACTCGGGCCATCCCTTAAGGTTGTAGGAAAGGAAATTTCACCAGCAACAAAGGAAAGGGTTCTTTACAGTAAGGACAGTTAAAATGTGCAATTCATTACCCATGGAGACTGTGATGGCAGATACAATAGATTTGTTCAAAAAAGGTTTGACTTTTTTTTAGTTGGGAAAGGTATACAGGGATATACCAAATACAGTAGAGGCAACGTTTATTCTAACATTTGCCGTAAACTAGCCGGGTTACATTCTGGGTATGTGCTGGGTATGTTCTATGCTAGTTTGAGGCATGTTTAAGGCATTTCTGCATTGACTAACGACCCATAGAATTAACACAGCAGGGATCCCTGGCATTCCAATTCAGTTTGAATGGGACTGCCAGGGACCCCCGCTGTTAATCTGATAGGCCATTAATCAATGCAGAAATGCTGGGGCTAGTTTAAGGAAAGTTTAAGGCATGTATTCAGAATGTACCTGGGTGTTTCCTGGGTTTTTTGGGGAATTGCCACTGGTTTTTGTTCGAATAAGAGTTGCCTCTACTGTAAGTATACATGGAAAGGATGTTGATCCAGGGATTAATCTGATTGCCAATTCTTGGAGTCAGGAAGGAATGAATTTGTCCCCTTAATGGGGTTTTTTGTTTTCCTTCCTCTGGATCAATAAGTAAGTATAGATATAGGATAAAGTATCTGTTCAACCTCATCTACTATGTAACTATGTAACTTACCGTAACTTTATTTTCCTGTACTCCACTAATAGCAGGTGGGTATATTATACCCTCCCTGTGATTAACACATCTCAGTTCTATTTTTTAGCTACGAGAAAAAAATGAAGATTGTTCTGTAGGTAGTGGGAGGGCCTTATATACCGGGGTATCTGCAAGAGTTTCCTGTCCTACAGCACTAAGGAAGAATCTAATCCCAATTAGTAACCACTGCCGTTGGTGGAGTACAGGTAAAGAAAATTACGGTAAACTGAATACATTTTTTTATTTTCTCTGATTCTCATAAACTTTTTTAATACATGTAGTAATTCACCTGGATATTGTCTCCTTGGAGGCAGACTGGCCTGTTCTGGATCCTTTGGGTAATGTGTCGGAGTCTGTAGTGTCAGAATTTCGGAACTATGTCTAAGGATTGCTTCTACGTTCAGGGAGTGAAACTCTTTTTTCCTCTTTAGTTTGAAAAGAAAGACGGAAAATCTCCTGCTTTAGTTGATTAACTGATATAGGCAGAAAAGGGTTTCCAGGTCTAAAAACGACTTTTTGTTTTAATACAACAATAGTATACACAAATTCATGCATTTTGCCAATTCTTGTGGAAGTGATTGCAAATAAAATGCGATATTTAGTATCAACATTCTTGTTGGGATCTGGTTGAGGGGTTTAAATGGCTTGTGTCAGTGCATACAGTACTCATGGGAGTCCGCAGGAGGGGGCAAGGGGGGGCGCTTGCCCCCCCCTGGATCCAGGGCCGCCAACAGGGGGGGCACAGGGGGGACAAAGGGTACTGCTTCCTGGGCCCCGTGGGTCAGGCCGGGCCCCCTGCGCGGCCGGGCACCAGTTAATTAAATAAATGAAAAAAAAGTTTAAAAAAATGGCGCCGATTCCCCGCGGTCTCGGCGCGCATGCGCAGGGCAAGCAGGGCCCGCTTCCCCCCGCTCCCAAAGTGGGACGGAGGGGGAAGTACAAGCCAAGCTCCTCTGCGGCCCGCTCCCCCTCCCAACGTGGGATGGAGGGGGAAGTACCAGCTCCTCTGCGGCCCGCTCCCAACGTGGGACGGAAGGGGAAGTACCAGCTCCTCCTGCGGCCCGCTTCCCCACCTTGGCCAGCTTCCCGCGCACCCACCTCCCACGTGCCCCCCGGCCCACCTCCCGTGGCCTTGCCCCCCCCCAAGCCCACCTCCCTGGCAGCTGCCGCAGGGATATCGGGGGCAGAAGGGGATATAGGGGGCAGGAGGGGAAGCGTCCGGCGACAAGCTGCACCCACCCGGTCAAGGTAAGTCACCCCACCCAGTCACTGACACCGTCACCCACTGTCACCGTTACCCACTGTCAACGTCAACCACTGTCACTGTCACCCACCCAGTCACTGACTGTCACTCACCAAGTCACTATCCCACCCAGTCACTGTCACTCACCCACCCAGTCACTGTCACCCACCCACCCAGTCACTCTCTCCCACCATCATTCACCCACCCACCATCATTCACCCACCCACCCACTCACTGTCATTCAACCATCATTCATCCACCCACCTACCATCATTATCCCACCCACCCACCGTCATTCACCCACCCACCGTCATTCAAACCGTCATTCACCCACTCACCCACTGTCATTCACCCACTCACCCACTGTCATTCACCCACTCACCCACCCAGGCAGGCAGACACATGTCTTTTGTTGAAAATATAAAAATAAACAGGTTGCATTGTAATGTTTTATTCTGTATCACAATAAGAAAACAGTTAAGTAAAAGTTGCGCTCTAAAATATATTTTTTCGTGGTAGGTGCGCTATGGGTTCGGGGGGTGCCTGCTCCTTTCATTTGTCCTGGGCCCCATGATTTCTGTTGGCGGCTCTGCCTGGATCACTCGCAGTCCTGGGCTGTTTTTGGCATTTATGGCGCCGTACAGTACGTTAACGGCGCTATAAACGCCAAAAACAGACTCTGGGTGGACCGGGACGGAGGTGGGTGGACAGGGACGGAGGTGGGTGGGTGCCCCTGGCGCCGCTAGTGGTAGGCTAGCCTATGCTGCTACGCAGGAGGAAGCGCAGCGCACTGTCATTGGTAGCACTCGGGAGTGATGCGGCTCTTATTGGTAACACTACCTACCAATGAAAGCCGTCTCACTCCCAAGTCGGGACCAATCTGTGCCGCAACAGGGACCACCATTGCGCTGCGGTTATAAATTATGCCCCCACCCTGAAAAAATTTCTGCGGACGCCCATGACAGTACTCCGCACTAATCCTACAAAGGTAGCCTTTCTTTAGTTTTGGGTCGTAGTCTATTCATTGCTTAAATGAATTTCATTCTTACTTATTCGGATGCTATTTTTCTTGAGTAGAGCAGAAAGAGCCAATATCCGGACCTTGAATGAAGTCTGCGCAGCGGTGCGCGATAAGTGATGCCTCACGTGATGACGCGTTAGGTCCACCTTGGATTTCTCTGCTCACCTCCGTACACTCGTTGTACTGACTGCGTCCTGTCTCCGATAATAGGCCATTGTTCCCAGCACCAAATGGATCACCTTACGCGTTTCACGAGACCTGATCGCGGATACCCGAGGAAGCGTACAGTACACACGTCATCACGCAGCGCAGACCCGCCCGGACGGGAGGCAGAGCCTGGGAGGTGACACAAACCAGGAAGTGCCCAAGACCTCTGCATTCTGTGAAGCAGCTCGGCGTCACCTGTAAAGGATGGAGTTTTACAAACATTCTGCAGACCCCACTGTGAGGCTAAAAGACACCAGCACTTCTGGTCAATTTTGATCTACATGCATATTTTTAACTGAAAATGTGTGAGTGCTATTCCAACAGTTTGATTTTTATGTTTTTATTTTTAGTTAAATTGCCATGTTATTTGTACCATGAGGTTTTCTTCTCTCTTCCATTGCATATGTGGATTAATTTACATCAATGGGCATTCATCCATTTCCTTGTTTGAGCCAAGTATTCAGTATTCATCAGTTCCATTTGACTGCGTTACAGTTCTCTCATGTACTGCATGGTAGTTGAGTACATTGTATTAAGTACCGATTGTGATGTTTTATCCAATTAGAGACTTAAGGTTTCATTGAGTTTCCATATTTGTGTATATATATATATATATATATATATTTTTTGATAGGTATACTAAATTCAGTTAGTGTGTATCATGGTGCTGTTTTATTAATACATGCACAAGTGGTGTTTTTGTTCTAAGTAGTTGTTTAGAAGGTTTACACAATTTTATTTTTGTTGTTTCCACATCACTCAGAGGACCAGCGCCAAGGAGGACTTTTCGTCCTTCTTTGCTGTGAAAGCATACTCCCAAGTCTTAAGTTTTTTTTTGAGTGGGAATTAACTGACTTGTTAGTCCTGTTTGATTACCCTGCTATGTGTTTCTAGGCAAAAGTTACTATTTTAGCTTCTGAAGCAATTCTTGTTTTGTATTTTTGATCAATAGTTTGTCTGTATATAGATATTTTGTATTTTTTCCCTCCCCCCCCCCCCCCCCCTTAATTTTGCAGTCAAGTGAAGACCTTTTGTATCAATAGTTGGAAACACTACCAACCAAAAGTAGTGGTAGTGCTTTGTGCTGAAATGTTTCCCTATGGCAAAATGGAAATGTTTTTGATGTTCTGCAATTGGTACAGGGAAATAGGGATCTTTTTAGATCCAGAGACCATCCAATCCCCACGTTCTCCTAATTGCCTAATTACTCTACCTTTACAATTGAAGTCTTCTGGCTTCCAAATAGCTATTTAAAATACCGAGAATGATTCTGAACCCTTTTTGATGGATTTTGTTTTACCTATTAACATTATAGAATATATTACTTTCCCTTATCATAAAGTACTTCTACTATTACTTGATCTTGGGTGTGTGTTTTTTTTTCTTTCTCCTAGGGCTAGTCTTTCAGGGTTGTCTTGGCGCTAAGGAATAACACATTTGGGGAAGTGAAGACGGGTTCACTGTCTGACTTCAAATTTATAACCCAATGCTATGATTTGAAGAATCTATCCGTCTTTGAGCCCATACATCAGGCAAGGATCCCCTCTTTCATCTAGGTCTGCTTCCTCTGTGCGGGAGTATTGCGAATTGGAAAGCATTCAATTATTAAATGTGAGATGCCAACACCCCCAGACCACTATAGGTTAATCCAAAATGGCAATGTGATTAAAAGTTTGCCGATAAAAAGCTCAAGTAGGGTTTTCGTCCAGTATAAAGCAATACACAACAAAAACCACATATAATATGTGCAATTCTTCAGAAAGTGTAGTGCTCAGATGGTTTAGTTTTCCTTTTAATCTATTGAAGTAGAGACATTGAACAGGAGAGATTAATAGACTGGGGAGCGCTTTTTTAACCCAACTAGAAATACACTAATAATAATCACAACACTAATTAATGAGGTAGCATGTAGGTGTGTGCACACTTATTCAGATTACGTTACAAATCTAGAAGGGATACGCACATACCCCACTATATCTATCGATACAATCTTTTTCACATGGTACATCTTGTCCTGGATCGATAAAAAAAAAAAAAAAAAAAAGAGGCAACCTTTTTAAATGGGTGTGTCTAGAAATTCCCTGCCTTCTTCCTGCAATTTTATTCTGGGTCAGCAATCTACTGATTTACATAATCATTGGAACAGGATAATCAGTTGTACACGTGGTAACGTATGTATTTACCAAACGCTGCCAGAGAGCCCAGTGAAATATTGCCTTTCAAGGCTTTGCACAAACCTATGGCAGCTAAAAGCTTAATTAGATTTTGGAGCAGGGCCAGTGCCATCTTTACCCTGGATAAAGAAAGCGCTTTGAAATGGATTGACCAACATGCACTATTTACAAAAGCCTAACATTTTAGCAGTTGCCGATTTTAATAGTAACGCCCGCAAGCCTGTCTTTTTCCTTTATTTAAATACCAGTAACACACCGCCAGAGGGGGATTGTCCCCAACTTAGTGCTAAGAAAACAGCACAGGCTACATTGTTAAATGATAGCAACTTAGTGCAGCATGAAAAGACAATCTTTTTTTAAGTTAGCAAATACCCCCGTGGGTGCAACAACTCATCCATCCCCACTCAAGTTCTGTTATATTAGGCAATCATAATCCTTTTGGTACGTAAAGTGAACATTTATCACTGGATACCAAAGTTACATTTAGTATAATCCTTCAGGAACAGTCCAGAAATTAATTCCATTGCATCTCAGTGGCATGGATTGTATGGGCAAATAGGCCAAAATGGTTAAAGAGTAAATGATGCATTAAAACCATGACCGCTTTTCAATTTTCCATACAGCAGTAAAATGGATGGTTGCCCTGTGCAGGGGAGGTGGGGGTGGGTTAAGGGACAAATTAGATTAGGAAGATCTTTAACTCCAATTGTTTACAGGTGGCATAATACATAAATACAGATGCTGACCATAAGCTTTTTGGCTTGCACGAGCTTTAGCAAACTTTAAGAGACCGGTGTTATTATAAAAGCTCATTTAGAAAAACATTAAAATGTTCTTGTTGGTAAAATATGGTTAATCCCAAAAAGTAAACTCATTTTCTTTTGGCTAAAGAAATGTATTCTTTAAAGCAGCATTTTCACTTATAAAGGAAACTTTTTAATTACCTGAAAGTGAACATTCTGTACTGTATATTTGTAGAGAGTCTCTGCACGTTTACTTCTTTGAAATAAAATATAACATACAGAAGCCACAACTTACAAAACTCGTTCGGCTTGCCATGTTGCTTGTCCATGAGACGCACCCTGCTGCTTTCTATCACATACAAATAACAGACTGTTCCTACAATGTTCTCTGTTGGTGTTGGTAACTGGTAAGAAAGCATTAGAACAGGATAATGTAATTGATGGCGATGCTCTATTAGTATTTATTGGATACTCATACCCTTGGAAGCTGTACACAAGTGGTATTAAACATGACGTGCCGATTCAGAAAATATTAAATAAAACCACAAGTGCAATAAAATATTTGCAAGGGACTAATAAACGAAATGATATAAACAGGATGACATGACCAATCTGGGGCCATTATACAGAGCAGCAGCTATCCCAACCTCTTGCACTATGAATAGAAATCGAACCATGACAAATGGTACCAATCTCTTGCTGTTATGTTGCATTGAGGTTTACAGGAAAGATAAGAGAGTCTGTATGTATGAATACCTTTGGTTTAGACCGCTAAAAGTTATGTAGACTTACTCAATATAGCTTTACGTTCATTTTCATGGCATGTTTTTAAGTCACGAAATGCTGTTTTAAAAACATTGAGGTTCCAACTTCGGTTTGAATATCACCCAAGTGCATTTATACACTGCTGCCGGTCTTGTGTGTTCCAGATTACTAAACGTTTATTAAATAACTGGTTTTGACAAAAAAAAAAAAAAAGTGCCCAGTGGATGCAGCCGTCGAAGACTAACCCCTCCACACCATTGTTCCATCTTGTAAAGAAATCTATGTACACGATGCTTTTCTGTCCCACTTAAAAATTAATGGCTTTGCCAAACGATGCAGCTAGATTTGCTTCCCTGAAGGCCTCTGATACAGTCTGTAGGAAAGCAGAAAACAAAAATATCCGTGATCAGCATGAAAATATGCATCTTTAGCAGTAGAAATATTTCATAACAAAAATTGCAGAACAGCAGCTTGTACTTACAGGATGGGCATGGCACACTCTGGCTATATCTTCACATGAAGCTCCGTATTCCATGGCGAGAGCAGCTTCATTAATCATCTCCCCGGCACCCTTTAAAGTAGAAAGTGGGAAGTTATAATAAGGAAACAGCTACAGAACACAGGACACAGGCACGGCACACAAGTGGCTGACATGTGCCTGCTTTCACTCACTGTGGCAATCTCCAGATAATTACTGAATAAATAGGTTGTAGCGATGGCTGGGTAATGCAAATAAGTGACAATTTGCTATAGCATCTATGAAAAGGGATTCCACTAAAGGAGAAGTGTCACTTGTTGCATCAGAAGAACATTACAACTTTCCCTTTTATTTTATAAAATACTTGTAATTGTAGTCTCATCTTGAGGCGTTTACAATCCAAGTGAATAGGTGATTAACCCATACACGTTCTGTCTGAAAGCACAGCAAGTATGTGGGACACTAAAATGTATGTTTCTATTTATATACTGTACCATGAAATAAATAATACAAAATGTATATTAATACATATACACACGCAAAAAAGTGAAATTTATTGACTCAACATTTCGGTCCCTACTGGGACCTTTCTCAAGAGCAAGGTGGGGACTGAAACGTTGTCAATACATTTCACTTTTTTGCATATGAGTGCCTGTTTCTTTTTTCTGTATCTTTTTGGACAGTATGCACCCTCCCTTTACCTTTATTTTCTGTTTTGTGTGTGCAGATATAGATAGATATTCCTTTGAGTTAGAACACGCTTATACAATAACTGTTGGGCTGGAATTCCTCCTTACAGATCTAACATTTCTAATTACTACTGAACCTCTAATACCATTGATTTGCGTTTAATTCAATTTTTGTCGTGCCTTTGACCATGCACCATGGATAGTAATAAATACCTTGTGTATGATTGGACCCAATGAACCCTTGAATGTAATGTGTTTATGGTTTAAACACAAACTTCAGGTTTTTTTTAGTTTTCCTTTGTGTAGTATTCCCTTTTCTACCTTTTATATGAAAAAAACTTTACAATAACATTTGATTTAAAAGAAAGTTTAAAAAACACCCTTCCAAACATCTAGTTACATAAACAGACTCACTGTTCCAAGAATATGGGCTCCGAGCATTCTGTCTGTAGTTTTATGGCCCAGAATCTTCACCAAGCCATCTGTATCAGCATTGGTCTTAGCTCGGCTGTTGGCAGCGAATGGGAACTTCCCAACTTTGTACTCTGTACCCTATGACATATAAGGGTATGCAATATAGACAGGTGAGGAATTGAAAGTGGTCCGTATGCATTCCAAGCGCATCTTTCACTCGTTTACGCTTGAAACATACTCTATCAAAAGACGCAGAAGCACGTGAGCGTAGGTAGTGCAGGATCACTGAGAATTTTCATTATCTTAAACTTTAAGACTGAAAACCCTTTTTGGAATCTGAACCAAGTAAGCAGAATTAAATTAAAGAGGCAATCCAAGGAGGTAAATGTAATTTTTTTTAAAAACATATGCTTGAAGCAGAGGTCTCCGGGGCTTAACCCTATTAATTTCAGCTCTGAGGACCCCTTGCTTCCGGAGATACTTACCTCTGTAGTGGGTGCTGGTAGCCGCTCCGGCTGGGTAGCAGTGTTCACATTAAGGCCGCTTCTCAAAGCTCCTGTGCCCTGCGGGCCAATGGGAATCCATGCCATCATCTGGTGCGGCTTCCTATTGGTCCACGTGATGCGGGAGCTTTAAAAAAAGCAAAGAGATACTGGCACCCTCTATGGAGACAAGTACCTCTGGAAGCAGGGGGTCTCGAGCTGAAATTAATGGGGTTCAGCTGCGCAGACCCCCTGCTTCAATCCTATGCTTGGATTGCTCCTGTAAAGCTAAAATACTTTGCAAACTTCTCAGAACATGTAGGACATTGGAGAACTGATCCATAAGAACAAACCCAGCATACATATTTGTTTCTGGCAATGCAAACTATAAGCTTCAATGTTGTACCCATCCTAAAATCTACCTCTTCCTTCAACTGCTCCTCCGACTTCCCAATCCAGGCCACCTCCGGGTGAGTATAAATCACAGACGGCACACAGTTGTAGTCGATGTGGACTGCTCCTCCAGCCATCCCTTCAACACAAATGATACCTTCATCTTCTGCCTTATGCGCCAGCATCGGTCCAGCAATCACATCACCGATCGCAAAAACGCTGACAGTAATAAAAATAAATTAGAAAAAGAAGAAGGCTGACATCTTTGATCACTGTTCAAGAAACAGTCGGCCTGATATTAGGGATTCAACTCACTGTCATGCAACAGATGAAAACTATTACAATGGTTACCTTGAGTGCATCACACTGAGTCTAGTCTGCCTCACACTGGAAGTGCTGCACAAAACTAAAGGTCGTTTCATCTCACAAGATATCACGCCAAGACCAAGATCTAAACCATAATAAATGCATACCATTTCCTTTTATATACATAACTGCCTTTTCCCCGATCCCTTATGAAACATGTTTCAGTATTGTGTTTAAAGTTTGATTTAAAATAGTATATGGTTATATTCCACCTGGGCGGAGCAAAAACAAACTGGGTACAACTTGCGTGCTTTAGGACAAATTCCATTGTTGCTGAAAACTTAATGTCGTAGTACCAGTGTTGATCAAAAGATTGATCAAAAAGAATCCCCTTATATGTAGCACTCAAATGTCATACATATTATATTAGTGGACACAAATGGTCCTGCAGTGATATACTGCAAGTCTGACAGGTTCCCAGGATCACCGAGGATATAAAAAATAATAACATTTTATTAATTCTACATAGATAATTAAAAACACATATACATTGTTAAAAATCCCTATACTATTGTGGCAGATATGTGTAGATCAAATTGGGTAAGTATAATTGACAATTAAGTATATTAACATATCATGACTTCCAAAATATTCACAGCTGGTAATAATGTCCCTAGCCGTCAGGCTACAAACATATATGGTATAGTTCAATCAAAAAGCAGACCTGATAGGGTAATGGTGTATCTGAATATTAGCATAGTCTCTGTAGTCATACAAAAATTATATTTCTAGGAGCATAATAGCGATAAGTATGGTATAAATCACTCCTATGTGGAATCGGTAGTAGAAGGTTTTAATCTCTCTCTGTATGTCATATGAAACACAACAGTAATTTTATTCCTATATCCGCTATTTATGCCAAATTGGCCTTCCCAAGGGGTAGTGGTGCAGTGTGTAGCAGTATATCACATCTGTAACATATGGTGAGTAAATGCGCAATATTGCATCCAAATGATCACCAACACCCCTGCAATATAACACAATGTATCGCAGTTGTAGCAATATAGTACATAATGGTCCTCTATTATAGCCAAAAAAACCTCCTAGATAACATAACAACCACCGCTTGTACCGATTGACCTTGGTTAACGCTGCAAACACAGCCTGTACCAGTTGTAACTGTTGGTACACGAATAACCTGTCTAATAACCAAGTCTTCTAGGTATCAGAGAGACATTTAAGCCGCCATGTATGCTGCTTTGATCAATACAAGCCTGCTCGTGAGTCCAGTAGTAGGAAGTCGCCACTCGAGTGACGTCACTGCTGTGACGCCCTACGTCCCGACGCACGTTTCACGTGTCCACCACGCTTCATCAGGGGGAGGAGGGATAAGAGTAGGATGTCCCTGGTGATGGTTTTATACTCTCAGACGGAGTAAAAAGGTTCAATCCCTATGCTGCAATAGGTGGGATATGAACCAATCAGTTCGTATCAACACAGGAGGTGGAACGAGCCTTAAGGGTGTACATACACATTTAACCTGTCAAATGCCAAATAAATGCCTATGCGGTCAAATACAGGACGTGGATATTTGACCGCATAGGCATTTATTTGGCATTTGACAGGTTAAATGTGTATGTACACCCTTAAGGCTCGTTCCACCTCCTGTGTTGATACGAACTGATTGGTTCATATCCCACCTATTGCAGCATAGGGATTGAACCTTTTTACTCCGTCTGAGAGTATAAAACCATCACCGGGGACATCCTACTCTTATCCCTCCTCCCCCTGATGAAACGTGGTGGACACGTGAAACGTGCGTCGGGACGTAGGGCGTCACAGCAGTGACGTCACTCGAGTGGCGACTTCCTACTACTGGAATCACGAGCAGGCTTGTATCGATCAAAGCAGCATACATGGCGGCTTAAATGTCTCTCTGATACCTAGAAGACTTGGTTATAAGACAGGTTATTCGTGTACCAACAGTTACAACTGCTACAGGCTGTGTTTGCAGCGTTAACCAAGGTCAATCGGTACAAGCGGTGGTTGTTATGTTATCTAGGAGTTTTTTTTGGCTATAATAGAGGACCATTATGTACTATATTGCTACAACTGCGATACATTGTGTTATATTGCAGGGGTGTTGGTGATAATTTGGATGCAATATTGCGCATTTACTCACCATATGTTACAGATGTGATATACTGCTACACACTGCACCACTACCCCTTGGGAAGGCCAATTTGGCATAAATAGCGGATATAGGAATAAAATTACTTTACTGTTGTGTTTCATATGACATACAGAGAGAGATTAAAACCTTCTACTACCGATTCCACATAGGAGTGATTTATACCATACTTATCGCTATTATGCTCCTAGAAATATAATTTTTGTATGACTACAGAGACTATGCTAATATTCAGATACACCATTACCTTATCAGGTCTGCTTTTTGATTGAACTATACCATATATGTTTGTAGCCTGACGGTTAGAGACATTATTACCAGCTGTGAATATTTTGGAAGTCATGATATGTTAATCATGTCAATTGTCAATTATACTTACCCAATTTGATCTACACATATCTGCCACAATAGTATAGGGATTTTTAACAATGTATATGTGTTTTTAATTATCGATGTAGAATTAATAAAATGTTATTATTTTTTATATCCTCGGTGACCCTGGGAACCTGTCAGACTTGCAGTATATCACTGCAGGACCATTTGTGTCCACTAATATAATATGTATGACATTTGAGTGCTACATATAAGGGGATTCTTTTTGATCAACACTGGTACTACTGTATTAAATACCCTTTTTAGCACCTGTCATTCACCCCGTGCATACAATAACAATGGGGATTGCGGTCTCATTCACGTATTTAATGTGAAAACTTAATGTCACAAGAGATTCCAGATAAACAAAATGACAAAGCATATTACAGTATGTAAAACCGTCATTTTTTTCCCAGTTTAACACGTAAATGTAAGTGTGCTCATTTGCAGGCCATTTCCCAGAATCCCTTGCGGCAGTGGAAGCATTGTATGCTAGGAGATAATGGGGAAAAACAGGGTTGCAGACGTGTCAGATGTGAATGTGCTCATAAGTGATATTTTCACAAGGAAAAATGACAAATTCTAGTTAATTGTGGGTTACATTTAGTTATTAGAGCCCTCAGCATTTTTTTTTTAAACTATACCTACAAAACATAACTGACATTTCTTCAAAGTGTTTGTATGGGTTTAACCCCTCAATGTGCAATATTATATACTGCACACACCCGCCAACTATAGTGACGGTGCCTTGGCGCACCAAAGGGTTAATTGATGTTTTATGCTACATTTGCTATTTGGATGACCCAAAAACCATTACATTTGGGTCCTCTATGTAAAGCAAAATAAGTGTTTAACACAACAAGGTCCAATATCATGGTATGGTTTTTTTGTACATAGTAATAACTACATTTGGAAGCATGAAACATATAGACGTATATGCACACAGCCACACTATTATACTACAGGACTAATACGGCTACACAAATTAGAAATATTTTCTTACTAAAGGGATTATAAAGAGATATTGTTTTGCGTACAAATTTCTTAACATACTATAACCAACAAAACACAGATTAAAGTGCCGTGTATAAAAGTCACTTTGACAGAAGAGGTGATTGTTTTGCAAAAAAGTCGCAGACTCTTCTAGAACTGGTAGCCATGCCAATTTACATCCTGTACTAAATATACTGTTACTTACTTTGGGATTTTCGTCTGAAACCTGCTGTTGACTGGAATTCTCCCCTTGTTGTCGAGCTCAATGCCTAGTTCTTGCAAACCAAGGTTCTGGGTGAAGGGACGTCGACCGACACATACAAGCAAAACGTCACAAATGATGACTTCCGATTTGCCGCCAGCTGCTGCTTCAATCCTAACGGCCACACATAAGACTGCATTAGAAAACGCACGCAAGTACAACCCCCCCATCCCCCTGTATAGCAGTGCAATTTAGGCCCAGATCCAGCAAAGTGTACTAAGTTTTAAATTAATAGAAGACATGATGTGATGGACCCTTTAGTGAATCTGGGCCTTACAGACACTAAAAGCGATTAGTACATGTACCCGAATTGCCTGCATCAAATCAATGTAACAATGTAAAAATACGCAACTAAAAATCGCTTTCTGCTTCAAGCTCAGCATTTAGATTTTGCTCTATTCTGAGCAATTTTAAACCATTTTGCAAGCAAATAAATGTATATCTTCTAACTCTAGCAGCAAAAGAACTCAAATATACTCAGGAATAACAAAGTTACGTTGAGGTCTCCCAAAAATACATATTACTCCCAAGCTACAGGTGGTAACTTTTTTGTAAAGAGCCAAAAAGTATTTACATTTTTATTGAAGAGGCAGTCCCAAGTAGGGGGCAAAAAAACAACTCAGTAACTCATTTAGAAAGATTCAATCCCCCTTAGGTTACAAAGGCGTTTTAGTCCAGTTGCAACAGTGCAGGGTAAATGAGTACTTCAGAACCTTTTTTATTTGGACTAATTATTGATATTTAAGGAAACGCTGTCGAGTGCGCACTCAAAATACTCAGTCCAAGCAATATTAAATTACAGAGACTCCAGGATCTTAACACATTTTGTTGAAGATTGAGTAGAATAGTAGTAAAATATCAATTGTTCGTCCAAGAAAACAAATATGAAGTATCCGATGGAGAAAAATAAATTGATTAAATTAATTTGATTTGATTAATTAAATTGATTATATTTTCCATTTCTCAAGGACTTTGAATTCATGCTCATCATGTAATTATTTTTTTTTTGTTTTTTTTAAAGAAGTAGAGAAAATCTGAGTGGCACCTCCATGTGGTTTCATATGTGCATTGTCCATCAACGGTTTTTAAAATGTCTCAATAGAAAGGTAACAAATGAAAGTTTAAAAAAAATATTTTTTTACATGTTTGAATTTAAAGCGGTGTTAGCTTTTGGGCTAGGTGGGAAGCAGGGGGTCTCCAGTGGTGGGGACCTCTGCTTCTCAAGATACTTACATGTAAAGGGGCTGCCGGAGGCAGCACTGGCTGGGCATGGAAGAGGTCTGTTTAAAAAAGGTAATGCGGGCCAATAGGAAGCCGAGATGCCCGGCTTTCGATTGGCCCGCATGACGTGGGACCTTTAAACAGATCGGATATACCGGCAGCCCCTTTAGAGGTACGAATCTCGGGAAGCAGGGGGTCCCCGGACCTGAAAGGACAGGTCACAGGGTCCGTACTAAATAAACACCAAGCGATTCTTCAAAGCGCATTGAAGCCATACTTACGACACATCAATTTTTCCATCCGGCCTCCTTGAGGCACCAGTGACCTTGGTGTTTAGCTTGAACTTCAGACCCTGTTTCTGAAGGATCCGCTGGAAATTTTTGGAGATCTCCATGTCAATGCCCATTCCACCAACATGGCCCAAAAATTCAACCGCAGTAACATCTGATCCCAACCGCTGCCACACAGAGCCCTGAAAATACCAATAAGACAGGAGTGGTTATTTCCACTGGGTACAAAAGCAGGGTGTTTTATGGGAAGAAGAATAATTCTGCTTCAAGAATGTGAAACAAAATGATTCCATTTACAATTTGACCCCAAAAGGAGCAGCTCCAAGTTTGTATTTGTAGGATCACCGTACACATTTTTTTAAATTAACATTTAATTTAACATGCAGCATTTCTCATCTGAGATCTGACTGCAAGACTGTTCATGGTCCCAAGGTTCAACAAAGTATCTGGCCGCTCCTCCTCTTACCGTGCACCCCACAACTGGAACACTGTACCGGAGACTCTCACAGCCGCCACCAGTATAAGGTCTTTCACAACTAAAGCGGTCTCACATTTTAATCTGGTCTGTAATTGTTACATACGCCTATAATATATATCATCTTTAACTGTGTATGCAATGTCTTGTATATAATGTATAACCCTATTCACTTAATGTAGCTATGTATTTGTCATCATAACTATGTCCAGGACATACCTGGTAAAACATTCTATAAATAAATAATTCAGTTGTGGCCATCGGTAGTGTGAAAATACAGCACTTCTATTAAAATAATCCAGTTTATGAAGAGTAAGTGGGGAGTTCAAAGTTGGAAGCCCTGTAATGTATACTATGGAGTATACAATGCATACATTTTCCTGTTTTGTATAATGACAAGCTTTACATTTAAATGGGTCAAGTTGACATTTTAACTAAAAGCCTTTACTGTATATGAAAAATGTCTAAAACATAGCGACACACAGGCACCTAAGGGTCACAAAACGATTTAATTTTAAAGGACATAGTAGATATGCTCAGAGCGTCAGAAAGTTGGAATATAGAGGAATTTTGAGGGTGTGTGGGTAATATGCGATGGAAACAGAACATAAGTATATTAATTAAATTACCAGTTCCACACCAATTACACCAGCGCCAATAATCACCATCTTCTCAGGCACTTGCTTCAGAGACAGTGCACCAGTTGATGAAACAACAGTTTCTTCATCAATCTGTAAGCAATTCATGATCAATAAATTAGAGACTTAATGTCTTCTCACCACAACGTTACAAGATGTTCATTATTAAGCATAATTTTTTTTTACGAAGATGGAAGAAAATATATCAGTCCCTCACTCTAATATAGATCAGGAAACAAAACAGGTAAAAGGCTACAAATGTAAGCAAAAACAAACACTTCCTGAATATGACATTATCGGTCAGCAATAATGAGTTTCAAAGGCATTTCCTGTAGCTAAAATATGATTATAAGCCTAAAGCGGAAATATCACAAACAATTCAGTGTCATTAAATTAAGACAAAGCATCTAAGTTTCCACCAATATTCATCTAGTTCCTAGATAAAGGTCCATTGATAAGCAGGTGTAAATGTGCAATTATTTCTTAACCCCCTTGGAGACACACACACACACACACACACACGATTGCTTTAGCTCAGTATTACTAATTTCTAGTTGCAGAAGATCTTACACCCTAGTATTCTAACTTTCATAGGGCCCCACGGGTCTGAAGCAACAGGTTTCAGTGGGACAATTGGAATGTAAAACAAAAGGTGATAAGGATGGAACAGAGCTTGGAAGCTGGTAACGCAAGGTCAAGATGGGCAATACCCAGACAGAAAGAGGAAACACTACAAAAAAAAGCCAATTAGTTTCCAATAGAAAAAATTAGAATAAACTCTAGTGAACTATTTAAATTATAATATTGATTAGGTGTTGCCCAAATGCATGAAAATATGATGACAATCAGGCAGTAATGAATAGTGGATAAGTTTGATTGCTTTCACATATTTCTTTGTCGCAGTTTTTTCCTGACCTGCTCTTATTCTGTTTATGAGATGCAGAATAAATGATATACGGAGACAAACCCTACCTGGATTATTTATTGTCAAACCTTTAGAAACATTACATTGTACCGACTTCCAACTCCTTATATAAAAAGGGTACTATTACTACTACTACCACCACCACTAGATTAATGGTTTTGATTCCTAAAGGCAGTCTGAAATACTCAGCAAAGTTCTTCAAAAAGATCTCAAACTACATTCTCAGAAGAAAGGTAATACCAAAATGAGAGTTAAAATTAGTCAGGTCACATAAAAAGTATTACGATTCAGGCGTTTGTAGTTTGTGATACCTCAATTCCTGGGAATGGAGAAACCTCTGAGCCTGTAGCTATGAGAATGTTCTTTGTATTGACAATCTGAGTGCTTCCGTCAGCTTTTGTTGCCGTTACTTGGTTTTTGCCTGTGATCTTCCCAAGACCTTCAACGTGTGCAACCTGTGTGGTAGAGGATTTTACTCATCGAAAATGCAAGAGAACCAAACAGGGAGGACAGATATATCAGACATGCCTCATAAAAATAGCAGGTTTTGCTTTTAATCTCGCCGTGTTAACTAGTCTATGTAGTTTCTGTAAATTACAAACCACACACCGGTAGGCATTACAATGACCAAAAAAAAAAAAGGACAACACTTACATGTGAAAGGAATAACTTGGGAAAAAATCAAGAACAGTATAAACTGCAATTTTAATATCTTGTTACGGTTTTCAAAATGCAATTCTTTAAATGCAGTAGTGACTATGAATGCATCAAAATCTGAATTACAGATAGATGTAGACAAATCTATTTACTTGGCCTTAATATACATGAGTCCAGAACAGGACTAGAACAATTGATAGACAGGGGCACATGAGACAGTACCATACTTCGTTTTTCTGTTTCTAGATACGTTTTCTATTTGTGCCTTCTTAGTCTGGCCATGCAAACCTGAAAGTGTGAGCGATCATACATTGGCGCCTGTCAATCATGACCTCCATTATCTTTGCTGGAGACTCAACAGCAAAATGTGTTTTGAATTCTAGAGCATCAGAGCATGTGAGCAGTCAGGGCAGATACTGATGCCATCAATAAACGTAAGATACAGCGGAGAGGATCCCCAGGGAACATTGCCAGGAATGAAAGTTGGCTTAGTTTGCGGTGCATGGGAAAGTGTGGTTGCATAGTTCAACGCCCCGATACGGAAATACAGCAAAAATACAAGGTTACAAAAAAAGGTCCCCGTTCTTCATATCAGACCTGTTTACAAAAAACTGGCAATTCATTCTAAAATACTCCACGCGCCAGATTTCCCCATTTAGTTTCCATGTACAAATGGCCGCACTCTCTTTATGAAGGGCCAGAGACAACAAAACCATATATTTCTTTGCAGCTCTAATAAATGTTGTTCTTTCATGCAGTAAAACAAGATTTTATACTTGCCCTGCACTAGTTACCATTTCTTTTGAAGTAGTAAGATTTTCAAAACGGTATTTCACACGGTGCCGAGAATCTGTATGACGAGGTCTCCCACAAACCCTAACTGCAGCAAGTTTTTCAACCAGGAATATATACGCACTCTGTTAAGTGAAAAGGGATCTTTTAGACCGTCTACTGAATATACAAAATATTGACAGAGCACAAGGTTTTGGGGTGTTATTGCACCTGATATATATATATGGTCTAAAAGACCCCTTTTCACTTAATCGAGTGCGTATATCTATTTCTGAATGAAAAACTTAAAGTAAAACAAATCTTTGAGGAGTAACTAAATGCATACGCAAAAACATTGTTATTTTTTATTAATCACTGCAGCAACAATAGGTACGCCATATGTTCATTACCTAGAGATTTATGCAAGTATTACAGATCACTAAAGTATTAGTTAAAAATCAGGCAAAGGAAAATCTGACCTTGTTCTGTTTGAATAAGTGAGCAATTCCAGTTGTAAGGGACTTTACTGCTCCACTTTTCTGCTCCATCATCTTTTCTAGGTTTAAACGGATGCCGGTCACTGAGAAAACAAGCAGAAAACACAATATCACAAATTGATTTATATTAGCTTTTGAGGAAATCATTGATTTCACACCATTCTCTGATATAAATAGTCTATATCAGGGCTAGCAAACTAGAGTCCTCAAGAGCCACCAACCGGTCAGATTTTCCGGATATCCCTGCTTCAGAACAGGTGGCTCAATCAGTTGCCAGTCAACGACAGAGCCACATGTGCTGAAACAGGAATATCCTGGAAACCTGACCTGTTGGTGGCCCTTGAAGACTGGAGTTGTTCAGCCCCTGGTCTAGATGTAAATGAAAATTGTATCAGTCAAATAAAAGTATATACAGCTGTAGGAAAGTGATATGAAGTGATATTTTCAGTTGTGTGGCAGAAATGGGGGCGGGGGGGAGCATTAGATCTCTGAATTACAGCAATAGAAGGGCAGAATGTGATTATAACGACCATATTTTAATAAACTTAAGCCCCAGCCATATTCTGACCTCTACAGTCCCCAGAACGAATATAGCTAACAGCCGGCACACCAAGAATCCACAGTAAGTCAGTCTACAGGGAAGCGGATGCGGGGCTGATATCGGGCTGTAATAATGTCACCATACCCAGAACGCCAGAAAAGGACACAAACCGGCAAATTTTTTTGGGGGGGATATTTGTTTGAATTGACAGATCATCTCTTACTCAGCATGTCAAAGTATAAACACAGAAAAGGGAGCTATACCGTAATCAAGTAATTTCACAGCCAGACACCTAATATTAAGTCCGTCCTCTTGTGGGGATATTTAACAAAAATAGCATACATAAAACACAGCAAACAAAAAAAACAGCTGAAGGCCATAGTTGAGAGAAACTGTTTTTATTCTCTCTCTTGGAGTCAATGCTTCCAAATCCTTTAGCGCAGGGGTTCTTAACTCCAGTCCTCAAATTTTTAATAACTACAGAACCATTGGGGCTTGTAACTAGTTTCTGGTACCGCCACGCTTTGCTAGAAGGGGCAAAACTTTGTGGGGGAAAAACCCAGAGTCTCGGGGAACCTCTTCCTGGTTTAAAAAAAAAAAAAGAGGATTCTTTTCCTGGAAGGAATCAGTTTTTTATCACTTTCTCTGAAAAGCACAAATCTGCTAAATTGCCCTAACATTGGTTCTGGAGGTCCTAGGAACTCCCCGCCAGGGTCCCTCGATAGTGGACCCTGGGAGCCAGTAAGACAGCCTACCCCCAAGAATCCTAATCCTTTAATGGATTTGGTGTTCACCCCAGTAAGAAAGTGGATATTGGAAGTCTTACCCCACTGGCCAGGTGACGACCCTTCCTTGCATCGCAATGCCTCTGCTTGCATATCCAATGAAGTCATGGGGGCTACTTCTCACACCTTCTAGCTTGTCAGCCAGGAAATGTCTTGGGTGTAATATAACATTCCAAGGGAAGAGTGTCAGCAGTTTGCGCCTAACTCAGCCAGATCAAGAGAGGCCAGAACAAACCCTTCGATGCGTGCAGACATTCTGGCATCTCTCTGAAGCACGCGATATAACTGAAACCCCCAACCTGTACTCGTGTGTGTCTTGGGACAGCTCAGACTGTGTCAGCCTATCGTCTGGGTGAGGAGCCCTATTCCATACGCTCTGGTGCGTCCTGAGCCAAGAAACCAAGCCAAAGCTACAAACGACTTTTTGAAGAATTTCTTCAGCCATCAGCTTCCGACTGCCGCAGAGAGCTGATACCTTTAGCCCTTGCACCGCTAGTGGAGGTCAGTCCCTGAACTAGTGGGACAACCTCTACCGGTAATAGCACCAAGGACAGTTTTTATCCGTTGTGCACCCCCTCTCCAAGCGGCCCCAAGACACTGCTATACCCCTTAACGGACTGTTTCCCCAACCCAGAAAAAGAGGGACTACGGCGGCCAACCCTGGCACCACCTCCTGGTAAACCTACTCTGTGGGGAAAAGTCCAATCCCTTCCCAGGTTAGAGGTGGGTCCCAAAGTGGATAATTGTGTGGGTTTTGTGTACGTTTGTATGCTTCTATTCTGTTGCCCTCTGCGTCTTGGGTTGGCGATCCAACGAACTTGCGGGGTCTACTCAGTACCATTACGTGACGGACCCCGTGGCTGGATTTTCCCCCATGTCAAACACAAGTCTGATTAAATAGGATCCTAGGACCTCGGTAATTTGTCTTTCAAGATTTAGCAGAAAGCTCCAGTACAGCATTTACCTTCAATTCCTCGGCTTGCAAAATCTTTTCCATGCGCTATATGATACAGGTGAGAGTTGTTCAGCAAAGCCTGGAAGTAAGAGGTTTTATTAAACATTATACTCCTTGACAATTCATATATACAAATCTTAATGGCTGTAATAAATGCTCAGAAGCAGCAAACCATGTGTACACCTAGTGCAAGGGCATAAAGATTAAGAGCATTAAATAATAAAAACATTTTCAGTTTCTCTATTTGTGGCGACGAGTCAATTGTAAATAGCAGAAAGTAGCGTTGCCACTGATCAAATGAATGTACCAAACACGTTTTTCTTTGTTATTCTCTTTACTAACCCTTGCAACCATTCATGTTAGACGGTTGTTGTTCCCCAAGGACTGAAGAAAGTGATGCACTGGATAAAATGGTACCAGCAACTCATTTTCTAAATGATTCGCAGATACTACATACAAATGTACTTGTACACACCTTAGAAGGGATACAGCCCACGTTCAAGCAAGTTCCGCCCAGAGTTTCATTTTTCTCCACACAAATGGTCTAAAAGTATGGAAAAAATAAAAGCCAGAAATCAAATATTTATAGAGACAATGTCAGTTGAATCTAAACATTTATAGCATAATCGTTCTGTCACGCAAAAATAAATTACAAAAGTAGATCATATTTGATCCCGCAACCCATTCGGTGCGAGCCTGGTGCTATGGAAACGCTATATACGGTAGATGACGTGCCATATATCTGGAAAGGAACTGAGGAAGACCTTGAGAAATTCAAAAACTTCCTAAACACAAGAGTTGGAATCTGAAATTCACCATTTCAAGTAATAGTACTACTATAGATTTTCTGGACTTAACTATTTGTACCCCGGGGTCCCAGAGCTGAAATTAACGGGGTTCAGCCCCCCACTTCAATACTAGAAGAAAAAAAAGAGAGCAAGCAACGGAGCCCGCAGTGTTGCTTTTAGTCCTTTGCCAAATGTACAGTTTTATATTTGCACCCTGTCCTACTTTAGTTGCCATTTCTAACTGTCTGCCCATCCCTATCTGGGGATGTGAACTAAACAAAATAGGCGAAACAAGAGACCAAGCGATATCACTTCTTCACTGGGATACCTTCCATCCCATCATAAGACTGACTCTCCGAAGCCTTAACACAGTTTCTTTATGCAAGATGTGGTAACTACGCACACGGCTCATCTGTTATCAGTACCAATATCTGCCACTATAAAGAACAAGACTTCTTTTCTATACACTGATAACATTTCTAAATTGGGTTATCGCAGTGAAACTAAAATGGGGGGGGGGGGGGGGGGGGGAGAAAAAAAAAAAAAAACCTACCTTCGCTTCCAAATTTGAATGGAAAATACTGAATTGTTGTAGGCTACAATTTATTAAGCTACTTCAACAATGCGAAAGAAAGTGTCACGTTCCTGGAACCGTTGTAATATGTGTTTTTCTTTTGATAACACAGGAAAGTCATGTTCTGACAGATCCAATTATATCACATGTATACCCCCTGAGCCCTGTAAATGGTGGAGTGAACGGTCTTTATTTCATGTTGCTACTCACATGCTATGCTAGGAGTTCTACAAAAGCGATCGTGTCGTGTGATACAAACTCACCTTGAAACCCAGCTGTGCAGCTTTAATTGCAGCAACATAACCTCCAGGACCAGAGCCAATGACTGTGACATCTGCTTCCACTTTAGGAGACAAATATAGCGTACGGAAAAATATTAACACAATGTTTTGCCAACTTATCACTTCAGTCTCTCTAAAAATAAAAGAAACACTATGGACAATAATCCGTTTCACTCTGCATCAGGGGTGGCCAATTCCAATCCTCAAGGGCCACCAACAGGTCAGGTTTTAAGGATATCCCTGCTTCAGCACAGGTGGCTCAGTCGCTGCTGAAGCAGGGATATCCTTAAAACTTGACCTGTTGGTGGCCCTTGAGGACCGGAGCTGGCCACCCCTGCTCTACATTATGCTGTTATTTAATAGTTATTGACCCACTGATACATAGTACAATGTTTGTGTTAACTGCATTGTAAATATGCAAAATTATTACTTTTCTACTTCCCATGGAACCACACGCTGTACAAAGAACACACAATTTTGTTTAGGGGAAAATGTCTCCTTAAGAGCGACGGTTTAACAAGGCATTAAATAGGTGTTTTAGTGGTTTAACACAGGGGTGCGCAAACTTTTTTTGGTGCGCCCCCCCCGTGCCTGCTCTCCTCCTTGGTGCACTCCCCCCTCCTTCGTCGTCATTTTACGCAGCGGGGTCGTGTGACGTCACGTGACGTCACGTCACCGTGGCAACCGTGACGTTACATGACCCAGCTGTGTCATTTGATGCCACGGTAACGCGTCCTGGAGCCTGCTGAACCTCGGTAAGTAGAGATTGTAGAGGCCTTGCTCGGTCCCCCAGCATTTTATTTAAATGCCCTGGGGGGAAAGCGTGGGACTTCTGCAACCGCCTCCCCCCCCCCCAAAAAAATCTTGCGCCCACCTTGGTTGTCGCACCCCCCAGTTTGCGCACCGCTGGTTTAACAGCTGCGACTTCAACATTTAAATACATTGAACTAATATTGTCAATATTACAATCTGTACCAAATCTGTGTGAAGAAATATGGTGGTGACCTGTAAATCGAATAGATTTAATTTAACGTAGCCACCGGCAAACTAGGACCCTACTATCCCAAAATGGTCCCACCTCGAGGTACACACCGGGAATGGCAGACGGGAGGCTTGTGTGTATTTAAATCCCTCACATAACGCAGGCAAATAGAAAGCTGCAACGGATGATGGTGTGGCTTCCAAGCCCACAAGATGCAGGTGATTTAGACTGCAATTTTGTTTCTCCTTGCGTGGAGTGTACCAGTGCTACCTTTTCCAGTATATCTGGGACCCTGGGGTCCTCAGAACTAAAAAATAGCATGTTTCAAGCTCAGGGGACCCCCTGCTTCCCCACATTTAAACAAAAAAAAGGGAGGGATAAACACACACACACACACAGAGGAACTGCCCCTTTATCACCAAATTCCAAAGTAACGATTGTGTGAATGATTATTTCATGGTTGCACAGTTAACACTATACAGGTCAGGCAGAAATCATTACAACTTACATGCTTTGTCTGAGTAGGTTCTCAGCGGCACAGCACATATCCTCTGTAACCCATGTGGGATACGGCTCAAGTGGCTTTTCTAACATGCAGAAGAGAAAACATTACTGTTAATGATGCCCATTTTGCGATGAGTTTTTAACCATATGTCCAATTTGGAAACACAAGTTCCCTTATCGAGTTGAGCACCCCGAGACATGCAATTATGATTTCTTCTAAAATGGGAATTCGCTATAGTATTTGCTCCAAACGCCAATCAGGGGAAAAAACGTTACAAGATCTAAAACATCTGAGAGGTGCGCTAATAAAATAGCCCCCTGACATACGACATAGATATCTATATCACTCATGTTGCTTCTATATGCAGATCACATGGCTGGGGAGTGACAGGGGGTCCACTGTGCTGTCACAAATGTTAAGGACATCAATGTAAATGTCACCGCCACTAAGGCATACAGAAGAATTTCTTCATCTTTATTGAGTTGAGTGCAGTGGTGAGATTTACCTTGAAAAAAAAAAAAAAGATATATATTAATTAAAACAGATAGAAGTTAAAGAGTTTTACAGGTCAATTAATGCTTAGACTGAAATTGAGATAAAGGCAGAATACAACTATATTCACAGAATTTGGGGTATTAAAATGTAGCAGTCCTGGAAGCATGAAGAACCGCTAAACAAGTCCTTCCCTGTCTCCATCTACTCCAATTATATTTGTTCTGCAGTTGCAGCAGATTCAAGACCCAGAGCAGCTGATCTTGTCCAGTTTCAAATACAAATGAGTCCTTTAAAAAGGACTGCTTTTACAATGACAAGACGAAGTAAAGGTAAAACAGGATAAGGCGAGTTTGACCTGCGGTACGACTACATACACTGTTAAAGAAAGTGTAGGCCTCAGAAGCGGCCCTGTGCCAGGGACAGAAGGAAAGACAATTCTAGAAGACACACGAGGAAAATAAATCCCATGTGTACGTTACACGTGAGACTTTTCACTCAAACCCCTGCTCAATATGCTTTGAAGAGCTCATCCCTGTGTTGGAAAAGATTGACGGGGTAATTCTATATACCCTGAAACTGCTGTTTTCAGCTAAAAGGCTGTATAAAATGTAATGGGTATTTGTCAGCCATAACAGCCACTGCAGCATACTGTATATAGAATAAGGCCCGTATAACGATCCAATTAAATAGCGCTCAACTTTTCAGAAACACAGTATAAGGGCCATAGAGTAATTCAGAAGGTCAGAAATGAGATGCATCCAACACCCTTATCCCCTATTGGACATTTATGCTGCAGTAAAGTCCCTAATTATCCATTTAAAATAATACATCAGAGAACTGGATAGGGAGATATGTGGATATTATAAATGAGCCTTGAGTACCAGCTTAATGCATTAGGGTGAGCACATGAGGTATGTGTGGTATGTGACTATGACATAGCTTAAAAAATGTAAAGCTTTATAAAAAGGTCTTTGTTCAGTTACAAAACTAGGAACATTTTCTAAGGGGTGTGCCGAACCGAGCCCCACGCTCTTCCCCACAACATTAAGGCCTCGTTCAGGGTGCTGGCTTCGGAGGGAGGGCGTGCTTACGTGCGAGCTGCCGTGGGACACAATGTATTCAAATTGAATACTGGTTGTCAGGGTAGCAGCTGCCCTGTCTCCGAAGCCAGGAGTTGACGCTGGCTACAGTTTCACTAAACGAAAAAATCGTTTTTTCAAGCTGCAGCAGCGTCACTGGGACCTAGGCAGCCAATGAAATCATTCTTGAGAATGATTTCATGACTGCCACTTGGATCCCTAAGCTGCCGTGTGTAGCCCCGCCCCCTCCTCAACTCCTGAAACAGTCTGCTGGGGATAAACACCAGCAAACTGCCGCCCTCCCTCCAACTCCTGCAGCTGGCACCCTGAACGAGGCCTAAGCTGCTGTCTGTAGCCCCGCCCCCTCAACTCCTGAAAAAGTCTGCTGGGGAGGATGTGCACACATCGCCCTGCAGACTGCCGCCCGCCCTCGCGAACGCACTCCAACTCCTGCCTCTGGCACCCTGAACGAGGCCTAAAACCGATTGCCAGGGGAGAGCGTGGGTAATCTGTAACGGCCGCTTGCGTTCTCTCTGGCATCTTCTGATAGCGATGCAGCATCGCTATGACATTTGACAACTCAACATCATGCCGCAGAGATGAGAAGCCTGAGAGCCCGTACGAGGCTCCGTATTCTCCCCCGGCACCAAACCCCAACAAATTAGAAGCCGGTCCTGGGCGCTGTTTAGTGGGCGTTTAATTTACACGTGAACAGCCTTTGTTTTGCCGTCGCTTGAGAGCAGGGTGGCCCACTCGAGTGCGGGGCACGACATAAGTTTGCACACCACTGGTTTTGTAGTCCAGGTGGTGGGGAGCGCAAATGTGAATAAAAGATAGTGCAATATGTCTAACCAGATAGATAAAGTTCTGAGTAACCTATAGATTGTGTACTCACAATCTGTTATTTTAAAGCATATCCATCAGTGGGAACAACGTGACCGGTACATCTAGGTGTGTGGTAACCTTATGGCTAAAAAAAACAGACGCCCCAATAGCGTAGACTGATCTAATAAAATTTATAAGGTATATCAAAGAATTTTTACACTCACAAGGTGTCAGATTAAATCAGGCACATAAGTAATTAATAGAGTCGGAGTAGGTACCGTCTAGGACCTTCAGCGTTGCCCCCCTCCCCTCGCGTCCACAGCTCTCTCTGCAGCTTTCCACTCGCTCACTCGTAATTTGCTGGCCTCAAGACCGCAGCTGTGCACCATTGATGATCACAGCGCAGCTGCTTCCCTAAATCGGCATCCGGGTATTCCAGCCAGGAGGTGCAGAGGCTGGCCAATCACAAGCGAGATCGAGTGGAGAGCCGCAGAGAGCTGTGGACGTGAGCGGGGGTAACGCTGAGGGTTCTGGACAGCACCAACTCCAACTCTATTCACTACTTATGCGCCGGATTTATTCTGACACCATGTGACTGCAAGAATTATTTTATATACCTTCTGATAAAATTTATATCAGTCTACGCTATTGGGGCTTCTATTTTTTTAGCCATAAGGTTACCACACACCTAGATGTACCGGTCACGTTGTTGCCACTAATGGAGATGCTTTAAAAGAACATATTGTGAGTACACAATCTATTGGTTACACAGAACTTGATCTATCTGGATAGACATATTGCACCATTTTGTGTTTTTCATCTTTTATTCACATATTTGCGCTCTCCACCACCTGGACTACAATACTTCTGAGGATTGAAGAAGCAATCATTTAAAGGGTTTGAGCAGCACTTTATAAAGCAATTTTTTTTTTCACTTTTCACATTTTTTTTTTGCACTTTTGGTATTTTACCTTTAAATGATTTGATGTCATAGAACATCTCTTACAATTTTATAATAATTGCACTTTTTTGTATAGAGCGCCAGTTTAATAACGCCACTTTTTTACACCCTCGGTTTACATGATGCACAGTAGGTTTCTGGGGGTTAGCAAGTTTAGCTTTTGTGAAGTTTACTGATGTTTGCAGTTATGGGGTAAGAGATGCGTTACAATGATGTTGGGAACATTGAGTTAAAGATTTGGAAAAATGCAGCTGTGGTTTTTCAGTGGGTTAAATGTTTAAGAGGTCCTCTGTAAGTTCTGGGGTACAGCACATGAAAGCTCCTAGCAGGGAGATCTGGGGTCACAACTAAAGATCTCTGACTTGGACTGGGGCGAGTGGATTTTTTTTTAAATCACTAATAACGTAACAAAAAGGAAGATATTTTTAGCCAACCAGATACACAGGAGATGTTGTGGGATATGTTGAAGGTCAGCAGATGACGTTGCTTTGATGTCAGCAGTGGCGTATGGAGCAGAGGTCTCAAGTCTAGGCCTCAGGTGTCCTCCCCCCGCTGACATCTCCTTGGAGACACCCCACTCATGCACTCGCGTATAATGAGCCCTGGCCTCACAGCGGCCCGGCAGCCCCGGTCTCCGGGAGTCTGTTACCTGGCTTACACTGCGGCACACGCGGCTCCAGCTCTGCATGTTGACTTGGGTTGAAGCCTCTCCTGCCACCGACTGAGCTTCTCTTCTATACCAAGGACTCCCCGATCTGCGCATGCGCGAATGGGGACAGGCGGGGGATCGTGGGAGATGTAGTCCTATCGCACCAGCCCCTCTCACTGCGCGATGCTGATTGGCTCTCAGATCATTTTGACCCACCCGAGCCTCGGACTATAGAGGCGTGTGCATTACGTCAGGGCGCCTGATGCCATTTGCCGCCGTCATTGAAGTGGGCAAAAGAGAATAGGCGGTGCAATTTATCCAGAGATTTATCAGGGAAGACATTTCCATTAGGTACAACCTGACCACTCTTCCTTAATAAATCTGGTGCAGATTTATTAATGAATAGTTCTAATAATAATGTATTAATGAATACATCTGGTTTGGCCCAGTTGTGCAGCTGGAAGGCTTCTGTGTCTCTTTATAACAGACACCCAGCCTGCAAACATAATTACCTCACCAGATTCAGCAAACAAAACAATACCACTGATATTAGCGGGAAATATTTGTATTAATACATTTATGCAGTTTCGGTGCCCCATTTGCTCTTCTCACATGATCTCTATTAGGGAGATTATTCATTTTGACACCATACAGGATTGGCAGACGAGATTGACTAGTCAAATCAATAAGTGTAAAGAGGACCTAGCTTTTCAGAAAGTGAAAATGGACATAAAGTAACTCGGGATTACAAAGAGTGTGGAGTATACTGGGGCACACTGAATGGGATTTCCAGAGAGCTAGCACATATAGAAATAGAAGATATCTACCAAGATCTACGTTCACTACCAGTCAGTCTTCAGGCAGTGAATGTTCTGTTGCCCCAGACACACGTTTTTTAGCTACTGCATGCCCAATAGAAAGTACACTCAAAAAGAAAACCCACAATGAGGGGTGGCCATAAATACAAGATCACAAAGGCTCCCACAGAGACTTGTCATTTATATGTAGCCATAGCCATACCTGGTTTTGGCTAACGTGCGCATCAATTATAATTGACTATGTCAGCCAGACGTTTCTATACTAGGGACACGCGCGCGCATGGGCGTGACCAGTGCGCGGCAGACCAGGGAAATTACAATAAAATTGTATTTTCGCGCTGCTGCCACACCGTGAACCAATCACAGTGTGGCCTAACGCTGTGACAGTCACGCCCCTTTAACCGCGCGCGTCACCGCTTGCACCCTAACAACTAAACGTGCACTCCACGTGCAACGCCGGCGCACGCCCGCGTGTGCTCCAGCGCCTACTATATAACAAGCCTAAGTTGCAACGACAACTGAAATTGCATGATTTTACTCATTGTAAGTAGTTTTAACCCTAACATAAACAATCCCTCGATTACAATATTTTATAGGCTGGTCTCCGACGATGTTAAAACAGCCTTGTCAGAACATTCTAGTGCATGATCTAATTTGACACAAGCAGAGAAGACATCTATTACATCGCTGCCGAAGAACAAGGACATTATTATAAGGCTGGCTGACAAAGGTGGAGCTATTACCATCACGGATTATGGATATTATTGTAGATACATTTTACCAGTTAGCAAATACACCATGCTACAAAAAATTAGATACTGATCCTACATTGAATTACAAGAAAGAGATTGAATGTATCCTCAATATGGCATTTACTAATACATGGATTAACGATAAAGCACATTCTTATTTTAGACAAACTCACCCATTGCAGCCGGTACTCAACACCCTCCCTACAATTCACAAATCCATCACTCATCCTCCCAGTAGGCCGATAATTTCTCCATGTAGTTTCCTCAGACAGCCCATCTCACAGTTCATCGATTAGCATCTTCAACAGACAGCTTCCACCCAATACTGTACTCCTCAAAAAGGGATTGTCCCATTCAGAGCTGGTAAGAGTGGCAAGGATTACAAATGACCATAATATTAGAGATAAACAACTGATGGCGATGTGCTAAATGTTCAAATAGAGAGGTTTTGCTCCAAGTGAAATTGACAATGTTGTTTCTCATGCAAAGAACTTGGATAGAGCCACATTGTTGAATAGACAATAGATAAGGCACCAATGGACAGAATGGTCATCATTAATAAGTATACTGTACTTCTGTAGCTCCTTGATAACAGTTTGAAATCTCTGCATGTCAGTCTTTGTCCCTGCAGGCAGTGTAGGGGTTAATCATCACTAGGCCTCAGTACTAGACACTGTTACTATATACTGACCTTTTAAAGGTCAGTATAATTACTGGCTGGTTCTAGAAACTGTTTGATATGGTGTGTTCCTTCCGGCACAATTATATCTATTGTAATCTGCCCAGTTACTGGGGTGGGTTGTTGTCCACACCCCCTGGGTATTAAGGGTTAGGGTCAGCCATTTTATAGTTAGACCCCAACTACCATCAGGAATACCTCTATAACATCAGGAGGACTCTAGGGGGTCTCCAGTGGATCAGCGCCTTCAACAGCGCCGTCATGAACGCCAGCGTCCCAGAATTTTCTCTTCTGACCCTATTCTTCCCAAATCCTTCCCAGCTATTTGTCATGTTCTAGACACTGTGGAACCCATGCAGATTGCCAGTAAAGAGTTCCGTAATACCGACAGGACTGCCGATAGAACCCCTGACCGGACTGCCGAAAGAGCTCGTCGCCGGAATGAGGGCCTTTGCTACTACTGTGGATCTCCTGAACATATGGTACGTTTTTGTCCTTTAAGGCCCAAAGAACAAACACGACCAATGGGGCAAGAGGGACTCATTTTAGGGTCAATATTTTCTCACCCTATCTCTGAAGAGGAACTCCCTAAGAGAATTATGCTTCCAGTCTCGCTTGAAGGTCCGAATTTTCGCGTAACCACAGCCGCTTTTCTTTATTCAGGATCCGGTGGTAACTTCGTGGATCAAGATTTTGCTACTCTTAACAAGATTCCGCTCATCGCTAAGAAATCGCCGATTGGTCTCGAGGCTATTGATGGTCGTCCTTTGCAACCTGCCTTCATCACGTTAGAGACTCTTCCTCTCACCCTTTCTGCCGGTACTCATACCAAAATCATATCCTTTGACGTGATGTACTCTCCTGCCGTTCCAGTTATCCTAGGATTACCCTGGCTACAGCAGCACAACCCACGCATTGATTGGAGGGATGGCAAGACAATTCAGTGGGAGCCAGAGTCAGACGCCTCACCATTGCTGGTCATTTCTCCTACCACAGTCTTCGCGGGAGTGGAAACGCCCCCGGCTAATGATTCCGCTCTTCCTGAAGCATATGCGGATTTCATCGACGTGTTTAGCAAGACACAATCGGAGGTTCTACCTCCTCACAGACCTTATGATTGCCCCATTAATCTGGTTCCCGGCGCTGTTCTTCCGAAATGTAAGTCCTACCCCTTGTCTCTCCCTGAAACTGAAGCCATGGCAGCATACATCAAAGAAAACCTTGAAAAAGGATTCATTCGTAATTCTTCGTCCCCCGCTGGTGCCGGTTTCTTTTTTGTCAAAAAGAAAGATGGATCCCTGAGACCATGCATTGATTACCGAGGGCTCAATCTCATCACAGTCAAGAATCGATACCCCCTTCCGCTGATCTCCGAACTTTTTGATAGGCTTCAAGGGGCCAAAAAAATTTCCAAGCTAGACCTCCGAGGAGCTTACAATCTTGTTCGCATCCGAGAAGGCGATGAATGGAAGACTGCCTTCAATACCAGAAGCGGCCACTACGAGTACCTTGTAATGCCCTTCAGCTTATGCAATGCTTCTGCTGTTTTTCAGGATTTAATGAATGATGTCTTCCGTGATGTTCTCAACTCTTTTGTAATCGTCTATCTGGACGATATCCTAATTTTTTCTAAAAGTCTTCAAGATCATGTCCAGCATACCAGGCTCATTCTCGCTCGCCTTCGTGTCAATAATCTCTACGCTAAGCTCGAGAAGTGTCTTTTTCATCAAACCTCTACTGCCTTCTTAGGCTATATAATTTCAGATAAAGGATTTTCAATGGACCCTGAAAAACTTAAGGCTGTTTTGGATTGGCCTCAGCCCAACTCTCTCAAAGCCATCCAGCGTTTTTTGGGCTTCTCCAATTACTATAGGAAATTCATCCGAAATTTTTCCACCACTGTGGCTCCCATTACGGCCCTTACCAAGAAGGGAGCTGACCCGTCTGTATGGCCTCCGCAGGCCGTCTCGTCCTTCGAAACCCTGAAACAAGCTTTCGTCTCGGCACCCATCCTGCGACATCCCGATGTTAGCCTTCCTTTTACTTTAGAAGTTGATGCGTCTGATTGTGGTGTAGGCGCCATCCTGTCCCAGAGATTCTTCCCTCAAGATAAGCTTCATCCATGCGGTTTTTTTTCAAAGAAGTTTTCGCCCGCTGAAAAGAACTATGATGTTGGCAATAGAGAGCTCTTGGCTATCAAGATGGCCTTACAGGAATGGCGACATCTCCTGGAAGGTTCCCGCGAACCTATTTCTATATTGACCGACCATAAAAATCTTCTGTATATCGAAAATGCACGTCGTCTGGGGTCTTGTCAAGCTTGTTGGGCACTATTTTTCTCAAGATTTAATTATACTCTGTCTTATATTCCTGGTTCTAAGAACACAAAAGCTGATGCCTTGTCCCGACAATTTTCTCCGGAGGAAAGATCCGAAAAAAACCCTGAAACTATCGTACCCTCTAAGTTTATAATTTCCGCCAACTCATTTGACATTCTCGAAAAGATCGTTGAAGCTCAAACACAAATTCCGAGTGGTCTAGAGCAGGGGTGAGCAAACTTTTTATGCCGAGCCCCCCTTTTCATCCATGAAATTTCTCGGGCCCCCCCCTGCCTGATGTAATCAAAATCACATGACGTCAGCGCACGTGAGCTGGTTCAGCCATTGAGGGCGAACCAGCTTTGTAACGCCCCCGCCACGCGTCTACAAAAAAAGTATTTATAGCACAAATTACATAACTTAAAAATAAATATTATAATATTTGTCTAATAGCGTTCCCATTTCTGCTGTATTATTAATCTCTCTCTTCCCGCCACATTAGAACACCTCAGGACCTCTCTAACATCTTCCAGTCTCTCCCTGTATTTCTCACTCCCCCTCCAGTCCCTCTCTATTCCTCCCCTCAGTGTCTCCCCCTCCCCCCCACTCTCTTTCCCTCCCCCCCCACTCTCTTTCCCTCCCCCCAGTGTGTGTCTCTTTCTCCCTCCCCCCATTGTCTCTCACTCTCTCCCCTCTTCCAGTCTCACACTCCTCTTCCAGTCTCTCCAACTCCCTGTATTTCTCACTCCCCCTCCAGTCCCTCTCTATCCCTCCCCTCCGTGTCTCCCCCCACTCTCTTTCCCTCCCCCTGTGTGTCTCTCTCTCTTTCTCCCTCCCCCTAGTGTCTCCCTCCCTCCATTGTCTCTCACTCTCCTTCCAGCCATTGCCTCTCCCTCCCCCAGTGTCTCTCTTGCACTCTCCAACCAGCTATTGTTTCTCCCTCCACCCGGTGTCTCTCTCACACTCTCCCTCCAGCCATTGTGTGTCTCTCTCCCTCCTGCCAGTGTCTCCCTCCCTCCCACCAATGTCTCTCTCATCCCCATCCCCATGTAGCTCTTTCACCCCCCCTCCCCATGTCACACTCACTCTCACCCCCTTCCCCATCTCACACTCTCACCCCCCTCATGTCACTCACACCCTCCCCATGCCTCAGTCTCACACTCCCCCCCAATGTCCCAGTCTCACACTCCCCCCCCCCATGTCCCAGTCTCACTCCCCCCCCCCATGTCCCAGTCTCACTCCCCCCCCATGTGCCAGTCTCACTCCCCCATGTGCCAGTCTCACTCCCCCATGTGCCAGTCTCACTCCCCCATGTGCCAGTCTCACTCCCCCATGTGCCAGTCTCACTCCCCCATGTGCCAGTCTCACTCCCCCCCATGTCCCAGTCTCACCCCCCATGTCCCAGTCTCACCCCCCCATGTCCCAGTCTCACCCCCCCATGTGCCAGTCTCACTCCCCCATGTGCCAGTCTCACTCCCCCATGTGCCAGTCTCACTCCCCCATGTGCCAGTCTCACTCCCCCATGTCCCAGTCTCACTCCCCCATGTCCCAGTCTCACTCCCCCATGTCCCAGTCTCACTCCCCCATGTCCCAGTCTCACTCCCCCATGTCCCAGTCTCACTCCCCCATGTCCCAGTCTCACTCCCCCATGTGCCAGTCTCACTCCCCCCCATGTCCCAGTCTCACTCCCCCATGTCCCAGTCTCACCCCCCCATGTGCCAGTCTCACTCCCCCATGTGCCAGTCTCACTCCCCCATGTCCCAGTCTCACTCCCCCATGTCCCAGTCTCACTCCCCCATGTGACAGTCTCACTCCCCCATGTGCCAGTCTCACTCCCCCCCATGTCCCAGTCTCACTCCCCCATGTCCCAGTCTCACCCCCCCATGTGCCAGTCTCACTCCCCCATGTGCCAGTCTCACTCCCCCATGTGCCAGTTTCACTCCCCCATGTGCCAGTCTCACTCCCCCCATGTGCCAGTCTCACTCCCCCATGTGCCAGTCTCACTCCCCCATGTCCCAGTCTCACTCACCCCATGTGCCAGTCTCACTCACCCATGTCCCAGTCTCACTCCCCCATGTCCGAGTCTCACTCCCCCATGTCCCAGTCTCACTCCCCCATGTCCCAGTCTCACCCCCCCATGTGCCAGTCTCACTCCCCCCATGTGCCAGTCTCACTCCCCCATGTGCCAGTCTCACTCCCCCATGTCCCAGTCTCACTTACCCCATGTGCCAGTCTCACTCCCCCCCATTACCCAGTCTCACTCCCCCCCCATGTCCCAGTCTCACTCCCCCATGTCCCAGTCTCACTCACCCCATGTGCCTGTCTCACTCACCCATGTCCCAGTCCCACTCCCCCATGTGCCAGTCTCACTCCCCCCCATGTCCCAGTCTCACTCCCCCATGTCCCAGTCTCACTCCCCCCCATGTCCCAGTCTCACTCCCCCCCATGTCCCAGTCTCACTCCCCCATGTCCCAGTCTCACTCCCCCATGTCCCAGTCTCACTCCCCCATTTGCCAGTCTCACTCCCCCATGTCCCAGTCTCACTCCCCCATGTCCCAGTCTCACTCCCCCCCATGTCCCAGTCTCACTCCCCCATTTGCCAGTCTCACTCCCCCATGTCCCAGTCTCACTCCCCCATGTGCCAGTCTCACTCCCCCCCCATGTGCCAGTCTCACTCCCCCATGTCCCAGTCTCACTCCCCCATGTCCCAGTCTCACTCCCCCATGTGCCAGTCTCACTCCCCCATGTGCCAGTCTCACTCCCCCATGTGCCAGTCTCACTCCCCCCCATGTCCCAGTCTCACCCCCCCATGTCCCAGTCTCACCCCCCCATGTCCCAGTCTCACCCCCCCATGTCCCAGTCTCACCCCCCATGTGCCAGTCTCACTCCCCCATGTCCCAGTCTCACCCCCCCATGTCCCAGTCTCACTCCCCCATGTCCCAGTCTCACTCCCCCATGTCCCAGTCTCACTCCCCCATGTCCCAGTCTCACTCCCCCATGTCCCAGTCTCACTCCCCCATGTGCCAGTCTCACTCCCCCATGTGCCAGTCTCACTCCCCCATGTCCCAGTCTCACTCCCCCATGTCCCAGTCTCACTCCCCCATGTGCCAGTCTCACTCCCCCATGTGCCATTCTCACTCCCCCATGTCCCAGTCTCACTCCCCCATGTCCCAGTCTCACTCCCCCATGTGCCAGTCTCACTCCCCCATGTGCCAGTCTCACTCCCCCATGTGCCAGTCTCACTCCCCCATGTCCCAGTCTCACTCACCCCCTCTCCCCATGTCACACACGCAGGAAGGAGGAAGCAACGAGATGCTGCTGTGTACTGTAGCACAGCGCAGCACAGCGCCACCTAATGGCCAAAAGAAAAATTGCAGCTGCAGCCTACTTTTTTCCCTCTGCTCCTGGCAAAATCGCCGCTGCTTCCTGCGCCCCCCCTAAACAATCTTGCGCCCCCCCAGGGGGGCGCGCCCCCCAGTTTGCGCACCGCTGGTCTAGAGGTACCGGAAGGAACTCTTTATGCCGCACCCAGGTTTCATCAAAAGATATTAGAATGGGGCCACTCTGTCCGTTCAGCCGGCCATCCCGGCTTCAAAAGAACTTTGGATCTTATCAAGCTTACTTTTTGGTGGCCTAATATGGCAAAGATGGTTCATGAATTTACTAGTGCTTGTCCAGTATGCGCACAAAACAAGACTTTTCATCAAAGACCCTCAGGCTTGCTCATGCCCTTGCCAGTACCTGAACGTCCATGGTCACATATTTCAATGGATTTCATTGTGGATCTACCCCCTTCCAGAGGGATGAATACCATTTTGGTCATCGTTGACCGTTTTTCAAAACAGGCCCACTTTGTTCCACTCAAAGGACTTCCCTCCTCGCCCACCCTAGCTGATATCTTCACCAAGGAGGTGTTTCGCATCCATGGGATACCTACATCCATAGTCTCGGACCGAGGCACGCAATTTATATCAAAATTTTGGCGGCCTTTCTCCAAGAGGCTTGGCATGGCGCTATCCTTCTCGTCAGGCTTTCACCCCCAGACTAATGGGCAAACAGAAAGACTAAATCAAACGCTGGAACAATACCTGCGGTGTTTTATTTCCGATTCCCAGGATAATTGGGTTGACCTGCTACCTTGGGCAGAATTTGCAACCAATTCACTTCGTAATGAATCCACGCACGAAACCCCGTTCTTCGTGAATTATGGTTTCCACTCAAGTCGACTGCCAATCTCAAACATTCCGATAGGAGTGCCGGCGGCTGATGAACGGGTAACTACTCTTCAGAAGTCATGGATCAAGATTCAGTCCGCGCTTCTTAGCGCCGCTCAGAAATTCAAGTCTCAGGCAGACCACCGTCGTCAACAGGCCCCTAATTACAAGCCAGGGGACCGAGTTTGGCTTTCGACTAAGAATATCAAGTTGAAGTCTCCGACCCCAAAATTAGCACCTCGATTCTTAGGGCCTTTTCTGATCCAGGAACAAATCAATCCTGTGGCATTTCGTCTGCAACTTCCGTCTTCCATGAGGATTCCAAACGTATTCCACGTTTCCTTGCTCAAGCCATTCGTCCAGAGCAAACGGTTCCCTGCTAAGACCCATAGACCCAAACCAGTCACGGTACAAGTACAACCTGAATTCGAAATCCAGACAATCATGGATTCTCGTGTATCCAGAGGAAAGATACAATTCCTTGTTCACTGGAAGGGTTATGGCCCAGAGGAACGCTCTTGGGTACCCAAGGAGGACATCCATGCTCCAGTTCTCTTGGACCGCTTCCACAAGAAATTTCCACAGAAGCCTTGGATGGATCGTCCTGAGGTCGATCCTGAAGGGGGGGGTACTGTAAGGAATCGGGGGCCACGTCCCTTGCAACGTGACCCCTCCTTACCCACTACCAGTACTGCAGCGGCTGCTGCCCCTGCCCCCCGTCGCTACCCATGCCGCCGCCCAATGCATACAGTACCTTGAACTCTGCCGTCGCCATCTTGGATTCTGGCACTGGTGTTACAGACTCTCAGCTAGGCTCTACTATTTCCTGGTCTCTCAGCCACTCACGAGCAGCTTCTCGACACGCTTCCGCCATGCCCCTCGTCCGGATTGGTCACTGTCGCTTTAAATATCCTGCTTTGACTTCACTTCCTTGCTCTGCATAGCTCCTTGCTTCCTGTGTAGCCTGGAAACTGTGTCGTGCTCCTGTTTGTTTTTACTCCTACAGATTTGAACCGGCTTGTCTGACTTACCCCTCTGGCTCCCGACTTCGGCTTACCCATCACGATTCTTACCTCTCAGACCCTTGGACACGGAAACGGATTTAACTATGGAATTCTCTATACTCCTGAACTCGGCAAGTACAACGACTATTCTAAATCTTAATCCAGGCCTGGCCACGCTACAACCACATCCCGGACCCGCTCCCTCTGCTGTCGGTTTGTATATTCAACATCCCACCTCAGTACAGGGGACTGGCCTGGTCTGCGGGCTGCACAGCGTGACAAGAATGCTGTGTTAGGGGTGGAGTGGCTATTAATACTTTATACCCCTTCTTGACTCTAGTGGGATAGCTCCTCGGTCCTACAACTGGCTGTATCAGACAATTAGTGGTAGATTATAACTATCAGGTTTAGTGCACTCCTACCCTCGCTATCCTGTCCGACCAATGTTTACCATCCCAGATGACGTCAGAGCTGTCTGTCTACTACCTGCGGAGGAACCGGTGGACGTTCCCTACCTTGATGTGGGTGAGCCGTCCAGCTCTTACCTTGCAGCGGATCCTGTCACGGCCTACTCGCCTGAGACGCCGGTTGCGGCCTCGTCCGGTGCGCAGCTCGGTGACGAACTTCCGGTCTCACTGGACGTGACGTCATCAATGGCGCCGGGCGTGTGCTGTGCCGGTCATCTCGCGAGACTGTCGCTCAGCCCTGACGTCACCAAGATGGCGTCCGCGGAGCCGGTTGCACATCCGCTGGGCTCTGAAGCGGTGAGTGTGGACTTGCCCCCAGCAGATGTCACCATCCCGGTGAAGGCCAGTTACATCACTAAAGAACTGAGTGTTTCTGCACCCACGCTGCTCCCTGCAGGGTGAGGGAGAGGTTACCTTGTGGCCGCCTCCAAGTTGCAGTCCCCAGTGAAAAGGGAAAAGAAGCCCCATACTGTGTCCCAGTTACTGGATGTAATTAAGCCCCAGTCACTGGCCCTAGTGCTAAACACTCCATCTGTCACTACCACGGTGGTGGACATTCAGGACTTTTCCCAGGCCCATTCTGCCCCGTCACCCACCTGTAGCTCACAAAGAGTAAGATGTATATACCCTACTGTTCAGGTGTTTGTATTGACAATATTTCCTGAGGATGAGGAGCCAGGGAGATGGCTAAGTGAGAGTTCTGAGTCAGAAGGAGATATACCTGTGGCTAGGTGTATTAAGAGACCAGGAAGTAGAGGATTCTATCAGTCCTTTAGGAGATCCTCAGGGTCTCAATCAGAGGTTTCTGTAACATTGTCTCACTTTGTGTCATCTAATGCCTTGTCCCCTGTACCCCTCAGATATGATAGCACAGGATCTGAGTCTTTATCACCTGACCAAGAAAGTTGGTGGTACCCTCTGTATCAGGGGTATGCCCATGAGTTAAAGTATACGAGGTTCATCCTGCGGAGTGGCCCTATAGTTGACCATTGGTGGGAGGAAGGTGCCTTCACTATGGAGGAGTCAGCTGAAGCTCTCTGAAAAAGAGAGAGCGAGATCAAATTGGGGGTGCACATCCCTAAGGGCTCTGAAAGTCTCAAACTTAGGATAAACCCAAAAGATCCAGGGTTTTGGGTACTACCCAGCCAGGGAGCTGTCCGGAAGGTGCTTAAGCTAAGCAGGGCTGACCGAGCCATAAGAACTAGGTTCCGGAACCCATAATGCAGTACATAGAGGACCATCGCCATGAGTGGTTGAGGCTAGCTGTTATTAATTATCTGCAGCATAAGACTAGCCATAAAGAGTTTCTTACAGAGTCACTCATTTGTTCCATCATGGGGGAGTGGGTGATAGGCACCTGCATCTATATGGACAGGGTAGAGGTCCGCCAGAAAGCTGGTGTACCCAAGGTCTACTCCATATGGATAGAGGATTATGATGGGTGGCCTGTTAAAAAGCCGGACCCTAGGTATTACCATTAGGTTAATACATCTAGTTATGTTAAAATAGTAATCATCATTGTTATCAATGAATGATAGGATATTGTGTATTACCATACTGTATATATGTACTGATGTTGTACAAATTTTGTCATTCTGCAAGTTTCAGGATGACAGTTTGTGCCGAAAATATGGACCCAAGCGAGGTCTTTGGGAATTTCACCAGGGGAGAGTATAACAGGGTATGTCCCATTGTACCGTTCTTTCCTCACATAGTAAAAAAAGGTGAAGACTGATCACAGCGAAGAAATAGGGCTGGAGGCTCGTATCCAAAACAAAAATAATTTATTGATTGCGCATTATAGCAAACAAGGCAAAAAAAGAGGTCCTCTGACGCGTTTCTCACCCAAAGGGTGCTTTATCAAAGAGTGACCACGCATGTGAGAAATCTCTTTAAATACCCTGACTGCTCCCTGTAATGAGTGTATTCGCACCAAAACACCTGTAGTCAGGTGATGAGAGACAGGTAATGGGCTACAGGAGCCTGCATGGGACAAAAGACCCAACCAAGGAGTTAGTCAGAGTATAACAACAAAAGTAAAAAATATATTAAACAATTAGTTAATGTAAAAAAAAAGCATAATAGAAAAAGCACATAATAAATGCTATAAATATAAATAGAGAATATAACAAATCTAAAAAAAATCGAAAACTCACAAGTGAACATATTATTACATCTATGAATCTAAAAATAAAAATGAAAAGACAAATTAAATAAAAAAGTGCATAGAATAAAAAACAGGAGCAACCCCCACGCTTTGGCCAAAGGGTTTAAATATAAATGACCCTTATTCATGAGAATACTAACATTGAAGTATTTAACTATGTATTTTGTCACATTGGATGTAGCATTGGGTATTTTTGTCTTTTGTTGTATACATTTTGTATACATGTTTTTTAAGTCTGATGCTATTGGGAATTTAAGTACATAGCTAGCTGGCCAGGAAAAGTACAGCCAACCAGACAGCGTGACGTTTCCGCTCACGAGTGCCAGCGCGCTCGCTCCCTGCCTGGCCGCAGCCTTATTCTCATAACTGCAAGTTGCGTCAATCCGTGTGTAAAGAACCCTTTCCGATTGGCGTGGCATGCTTTGCTATTCTCTCAGCCCTTCTCGCATGTCCAATACATGCAGAAAAGCCTTTTTTTAAACGCGTTTTCTTTCCGGCTCTGCCAATCCGATCGGTTTGTCAAAAAAGCCTTCCACTCACATTTTTTTTATGACAACGGAAATTCTCGTAGCTCTGTTATCAAAACCGTTTCTACGAATTCGCTTTTTTTTTACACGCCACCTCAAGGGTGGTGAGATATCCTCAATAGATGAGGCTTTGCATCCTTACAAGTCACAAAAGCAATTTCTGGACTGCAGAACATGAACTGACTTACTTTATATGTGTTAAGTATTCTATATTCATTTTAGCCATTTTACACTAAAGCTTAACTCATGATGTACATTGCACAAATAATTTTGTTCCCTATAGAAATATGAACATCCCACAAAAGTACATATAAACTATCATCACCACTAATAATACAAATAATATCAATGATTTTTATTATTAATAATAATACAAAATAAACGCAATTAATATCATTTTATAATAATAAACAGCAATTAATATTATCGTTAATAATTAAAATATTTATCTTGTATAGCATTGACAGTGTATGCAGATGTCGTCATTTTTTCTCCTTTAGATAAAGTGACTTTCCCAGGGTCACATGGAGATCACAGCAGGATTTGCAGCAAGCTCTGCTGTAGTGCATTGTTTGCAGAGTAAGGCTGTGATTATAAATGCGACGCGCATGTGTGCGCCGCCAAAACAAATGAATGTTTTCAGTTGAGCGCGCACACAGTGCGTGCGACCGACATGTCCAAGTGCGCAAATTATTGAGCAGGCATCTGAAATTGATCTTGCCGCACGATGGCCTCGTGACGGTCGCATCACGTGAGTGGTTCAGCCAATGAGGGCAAACCACTCACGTGACATCATGGTCACGCCTCCGCCATGCCTCCCTGTCGCCTCCCGATGCCTCCAGCCTGCAGTGCAGATTTTGCGCACATCGCGCGAGTGGCATCATGAGGTCGAGCACACGCACAGCCGGAGCAACTATAATCGAGGCGTTAGTGCATTTACTCACTGCACCCCTCCTTCCATGCACCATTGTAGTGTGAAACCATCAGTGGACTCATTAAAAGGCACATAACCTAATTAGCTGCCTATTGACACTCACTTGATAAACTAAACCCTGCATGCATCTGCCAACATTGAACACAAATGTTCGTATTTGGCAATCGAAAACATTGGTTCCATAGTGCAACTGGCATAAATATTTTAACCTTCTGTAGGTGTACATGAACCCCCAACCAAAGTAGAAATATCTTATTGGTAACAATCGCATCATGCATATATATTTACGTGTAACCCCTTTGCAAGGGATGCAGCTATGCTGCCTCCTGGATGGCTTCTCTCTGCGGTGTGCTAATGCGTCACTCAGTGCAATGTTTAATAAGAGCAGTATCCTCTGCACATTTACTGATTTTACTCTTATGTTCAATAAATCTTGTCTTGAGCATACGATTGCTCTTACCAATATAACACAGTCCACAAGGGCACTTAATCATGTACACTATATTGGTGGTTGTGCATGTGATACGCTCCTTAATTTTAAACAGTTTGCCACTCCTTGGATGATGAAACTTATCCCCAGTATTCAAACTGTTACAAACACTGCATCCATAACATTTATAGCAGCCTGCCTTGGGTGCACTTAAGAAATCAGGAGTAGTGTAGTGTTTCTGGTTGTCAGCTTTAATTAAAATGTCTTTTAGGTTCTCACCCGCTTATAAGCAAAGCGTGGAAGATCTTTACAGACATTCTTCAAAGTGTCGTCAGTTTGTAGTACTCTCCAGTGTTTTTTCATAGTGAAAAATTAATCTCTCTTCAAAGTCAGTCATATACAGGTTAGCATAGGAAGGAGCCACATTGCTGCCCATGGCTGTACCAGCTGTTTGCAAGTAAAAAGTGTTCTCGAACTTAAAATATTTTTTATATAGAACAAAATGGAGGAGAAGCAAAATATAGTCCACTGGTGGATTTGATTTATGTGAAATAGTCAAATTTTTTCTAATTACGTCTAGGCCACCCTCGTGTGGGATTATAGTGTATAAATTTGCCACATCCATTGTGTAAGGATGGATTTACTCAGTTTACTGCTTACCTTGCCTTACAGATTTGTGCAGTCCTGGAACACTCCCCCTGATATCTACTGCAGCTGTGCAAGCTATTACTGCAGTCCCAGCCTGGGTTCAGTCATTGGAGCAATGCTGTCACACGCCCTTTCTGCTATTGAGTTCCTGACCTTTAAATACAACTTTCCCACAATGCTTCTCTGCCGAGCATAATCCTTCTTGGATGTCCTGTGTTTTCCACAGCCATCTGTCTTGGCCACCTTGTCGCTGTTTCTTGTCCTTTGTTCCTAGCCCAGGTTCCTGGTTCCTGTGCTGAAGCGTTGGATCTCCAGTGTAACTTCAGCTCCCTGTTTCCTGAGGCCTGCTGCCCTTCCCATAGCAGAGGCCTGTCGCTGAGTCCTGAGTTCTGTAGCTCTCTTTCCCCGCACAGGCTCGTTCTGGACTCCTGCGCTGAAGCATTGGTTTACCAGTGCTGCCTGGCGGTGTGCCCACTCCGGTGGGCCTTCTCCATCCTGAGACTGGCGCCATGGGCCGTGGATGCCACTCGCGCAAACCCCGTTCCCGACCTGCATCAATTTCGCTGAAGCAGGAAGACCTGCTTGATCTCCTATTGTCGACTCCCTGCTTGGATTACGTTTAGCCTGATGTCTCCTATCCTGATCCTGGCTTGTCCACTGACTACGCTGCTCTCTCCAGTCCCGACCCTGCTATGTACGACTACGAGCTGCACAATCCGGATCAGCCTGCACGGTCTAAGGTCGGTGCTTTTAATACCCCACCTCAGCCATGCGGTCAGACCCTGATTTGTGGCGAGCACAACCGTGACACATTGTAACCATAATAATATTCTTACCTTCCAGAGGCACCGAATGTATCTTATTCAAAAAATCAAAAGTGTCCTGTATGTATGATTTACTCTTAATGACCAAAGGTTGCAAAAAGGTATCAACATAAACTGCCAATGGTTGATTGATGGAACATGCGGCTGATATAATTGGCCTTCCTGGAGGATTTTGCAAACTCTTATGTACTTTTGGAAGTAAATAGAGGACGTGTCGTCTTGGATTTTTCATTGTTAGAAAGTTAACCGTTTCTTCATCTATCCACAAATTGTTTAATGCTAACTGAAGAATGCCTTTAACTTCAGTTTGATACCTTAATATGGGATCATAATCAAGTTTAACATAACACTCCTGATTATCCAAGTGTCTCAGTGCCTCTGCTTTAGGCCTGGGACCCGGTGCGCTCGGCGGCGCGGGTGGCCACACGCGAGTTCCCCACCAGCAGGGGAATCCTCCCGAGCCGGTCCCCCCTGGCTGCACAGCTCACTACACGCTGTGACGCGTCAGCCGCTACGGGATACAAGAGAATGGTGATCCCTAGCGTTGACGCGTCACGTGGTGAGGCTGTGAGCCAATGAGGAGGGGAGGCTTTGGGAGGAGGAGAGGCTTCGGGGAGCGGGGAGGAGTGTGGGAGGAAAGCAGCGTGAGTGCCTGTCTGTGTGTGTATGTGTGTGTCTGAGTGCCTATCTGTGTTTGTGTATGTGTGTGCCTGAGTGCGTGAATGCCTGCCTCTGTGTGTGTGTGTGTATGTGTATGAGTGCCTGCCTGCCTGCGTGCGTGCGTGTGTGTGTGTGTGTGTGTGAGAGTGCCTGCGTGTGTGTGTATGTGTGTGTCTGAGTGCGTGAGTGCCTGCCTCTGTCTGCGTGTGTGTATGAGTGCCAGCCCGAGCCCGTGGAGGGAGGGGGTGGGAGTAGCGGGTCCCTCTGCTCAAGCCACGCCCCCCTTCCCGCTCAAACCTCCCACTCCCGCCCACCTCCCGCTCCGGCTCCCGCTCCCTACAGACCGCATATCGCGGTCTGTGTCTGTCAGCGCCCCGCCTGTCTGCAGTGCGGGAGCGCTGACGGAGGGAGCGGGGCCTTAGCCTTATACATTGTGTAGTCTTGCAATATAAGTGCTCCTCCCTTATCTGCTCTTTTGAAAATAATGTTATTATTTTCCCTTAGATTTTTTAATGCCTCCTTTTGTTTAAGTGTCATATTGAAATTTGTGTAATGCTTTCTTTTGAAATAGTGTTTCACATCATTTTTAATGAGGCGCATAAAAACACTCACACCTGTGTTCTTAAAAGGTGCAATAAACCTAAATTTTAATTTACACCGATTAGGGTTTTCCTGTCCTTGTTGCTGCCACTGATGGGTCTGCTGATCTGTGGATTTGCTGCAAAAGCAGGATTTTAAATTAAAATTTCTTTCAAATTTAAACAGCTCCACCTCTAAATCAAAGGGATTAGGCCTTGTTGTGGGAACAAAGGAGGGACCTTTAGATAACACACAAATGTCAATTTCTGTTAATTGATGAGAAGACAAATTAATAATCAAATTGTGCTTACAGATGTTTGTTTGCGGACGTAGAACTGGAGGTGTTCTGTGACCTTCGGCCCCCCCTCCTTATTTTGCGTCTTTGGTCCTTGATGTCTGTCCTCTTCCTTTGTCTAAAAAAGATCTCCCTGGTGTTTGGGCGGTTGCACCTTCGGCTGATGAGTTTAGAATTAAAAAAATCTGTTGTGCCCTGTGTTCCTTCTGCTACTGATCTAGGACTGGAAACAGGCTTTCGTTCAACCACGGGAGCACCGGTAATTGTATAATTTAAATAATTTTTCTAGATGTGCAGCATTCACTTCAGTGATTTATATAGCGCCATTAATGTACACAGCACTTCACAGCAGTATTACACGTGACAATCATATAGATAACAAATAATATAAATAACTCATAAAGGGGAGAAATGCTTCAGACATAAAGGTAACATTTAGGAAAAGGAATCCCTGCTCCGAAGAACTTACAATGTAATGGTTGGTAGGAAGGACATACAGAGACAGTATGAGGGCATTCTGATAAGTGCGTCTGCAAGGGGCCAAGGTTTATGTATGCGGTGTAAAACTATCACTCATAGAGCCACTCATATGCTTCCTTAAGTAGGTGTGTTTTGAGTTGGGTCTTAAAGGTTGATAGAGAGGGTGCTTGTAGGATATTGAGAGGAATGGCATTCCAAGGGTGTGGAGCATTCAGTGAGAAAGGTTTAAGGCGGTAGAGGGCTTTAGATACAAAAGGGGTAGAGAGAAGACATCTTTGAGCAGAACACAAGATGATAGTACTTCCAACAGTAATTTGGAAGGAGGTAGTAGAGCCAGGTTTGGGAGGAAGTATGAGGAGCTCGGTTTTTGCCATGTTAAGTTTGTCGGCGGAGGGCCATCCAGGATGATATAGCAGAGAGACATTCAGAAACTTTAGTCTGTACAGCAGTTGTAAGGTCAGGGGTTGAAAAGTAAATTTGTGTGTCATCAGCATAGAGGTGATATTTGAACCCAAGAGATGTGTTTAGGTCACCTAGAGAGAGTGTGTAAAGAGAAAAGAGAAGAGGTCCCAAGACAGAGCCCTGGGGTACCCCCACAGAGAGATCGATAGAGGAGGTGTTAGCAAAAGAGACACTGAAAGTATGATGGGAGAGGTAAGAGGAGATTCAGGATAAAGCTTTGTAACGAATACCAAGAGTATGGAGAATGTGAAGGTCCACAGTATCAAACGTTGCAGAGAGGTCAAGTAATATGAGCAGAGTGTAATGACCTCTGTCTTTGGCAGCATGGAGGTCATTAGTTATTTTAGTGAGGGCTGTTTCAGTGGAGTGAGCAGTGTGGAAGCCAGATTTTAGAGAGTCTAGGAGAGAGTAGGTGTTTTGAAAATGGAGCAAGCGAGAAAATACAAGATGTTCAAGGAGTTTAGAGGCAAAGGGCAGGAGGGAGACAGGACAATAGTTAGAAAGACAGGTAGGGTCAAGCTTGCTGTTTTTGAGTAATGGTATAACGGTATACTTCAGAAGGGCCCCTGGGGTGGCACTTTTATTGATGTACCCTATACATCATTAGGGCACTGAAAGGGTTAATGCATACTATGCTTCCAAGAGTAACGAGTTAGTCTAATAGTTTCATAATCAGCTTGATAAAAAGCATATGAAGTTCCTTGTTTGCTCCAGTTTTAGTGGTACACGGTGTCTGTTGATCCAGTTCAGACTTGGCAAATTTTATTGACACTGATAAGAGGGGAGAAAACTATCCTTCTTGACACGGAAGTTGATACATCTTCAGTACATTATGAGGGTTATTCATTAAACTGTGATAGTGCCGATCAGGCACTAGCATAATTCCTCCCCAACTCTACAAACAACCGTTCCCCGAATGACTCACTAACACAAGCAGGGTGAAATAGGGACAAAATACCTGATTAATTTATTAGATATAGAATAGATTACTGAAATCTCTGGTTTATCATTCATTTTAAATAGACCTCTTTATTTCCTAGAAGAGCAAAGACAAAGAAATCTGAGTGTATCAGCATATCTTCCACAAACATGTTCTTCTTTACTCTATAGTCACATGTCATACAGTGGTTAAATCGCAAACCAGGATTCTACTGCAAAATTCAATGATTATGGGCAATGACATGCAAATTAGCACACTCAAGGTTCCTTTATGCAATGGACAAAAGGGGCCGTTGCCCAGGGCCCACTACCACCAGGGGCCCACCCAGGATCTCCGACAGGTGGGGGATTGCTGTCCCAGACCCGGGGAGTCAAGGGTCTGGCGACCCAAAGATGTAGTGCCAGATCTGCAGAGGCATCTGTCAGAGTGGCTCCGCTGAAGGGTGTCTGTAAGAGGGGGCCTGCTGGAGGCCCTTGGAAGAGAGGCCCCCTCTGGCAAGTCCCTCTACTGGCCTCTAGCAGTCCCTCTCCATCCTCTGAGGCTCAAGGTGGGCACACTCTCCCCCCTCTGTTGTGGTTCTCCCTGCCCCCCAGGCCCATACCACCTTCAGAATCAGAAAAAACACACATTTCGAGCCTGATTACTGATTCTGTATTGGGAAGCTTCAAGCTTGTAGTGATTTCACTCTCTCGCTCTCTCTCATAGTTAAATCCGTGCATTCAATATAACGGAGCTCTATGGATATGTGTTGTTAGAAGGAACAACTCTTTTGCATAACATTAGCATTAACATCCATTACAGTTAATGCAAGGCCTGTTAGGGCTGAAAACAGCACTTAACACTGCATTAGTGAGCTTTGAAGATACCTGCTAAAACTTAATGAGATGTTAACGCCTCGTCAATTGCAGAGCTCTGTGGATTTCACCATAATTTTGATATGCCTTGCCCTTGAGTAGAAATGCATTCACCAAGCAGTTCATGAAAGTCGCCACTAGATGGCAAACGTCTCTCCATATAAAAAAAATGGGAGAAGGGTGTGCTTGTCTGTCAATATAAGACTTTTTTTCAGCAGCACGGACGTGTGTCATATATTGTCATATACTGCTGGAAGTGGTTTATAAAAGTAACTGTTGTAGGTTCTAGGGAAATGAGTAACTTGATCAGTTACTGTTGCCTAATTGTTTATTCAGATCTGTCATCTTCTATAAAACCCGGTCGCTGCAACCTGTGCAGGTGTGGTGTTGCTAGAAGCAAGACAAATAACTGGCCTTCATGGGAAATAATGTTACTCACCAATGTGTTGGTTTCTTTTAATTCTTCTTGTTCTGTATTGATTTTGTTGCAGTAGGTGTAGGCATATTGAACTTCTATGTGTCACTTAATATTATGTTTATGATGTTTATGATGTGTAGAGATTTGGTTTGTGGGTGCAAGATTTATGAAGTCAATAATGAAAAACTTACAGGTGGCTATCAATCATTATGTTTCTGTATATTTAACCCACTGTATGATATAGTAGCAGACAAGGTATTGCCTTTCTAATCCTTTTTCGCATACACGTAGTGTTCAAGTACTGTAGATTAGGGATGCTAGAGCAGAGGGGCGCAAACTTTTACTGCTGCGCCCCCTGTCTGGCCTGCTCCGGAGCTCGCGCCCCTTTTGTAAGAAATACTAAAACAACCGTATGGCTTTAAAAAAAAACAGCATCCCAGCCCTGATGCTCTGCCGCGGTACCGCCTGCAGGATCTCAAAATAGGTCATCCCCAGCAGGTATAACGTAGCGTACATAACCTTCCCTCGTATACTATGGGGTAAGGTTAGGAGGACCCTGCCCTCCTACCTTCCAGCTGCATCAAATGACGCTTTGGGGTCATGTGTTGTCAGGTCACGTGACCCTCGGCGTCATTTGACACCTGTGATGTCACATGACCCCGTGGCGTCATTTGATGCCCCGTTGCCATGGAGATGCGTCACAGCGTCTGAATCCCGGTAATTTTTATTGTTGCAGAGGCCACACGCGATCCCCCAGCAATTAATTTAAATGCCTTGGAGAAGAGCGCGGGACCTCTGCAACCGCCCGCGTCCCCCCAGAATAATCTCCCGCCCCCAGTTTGCGCACTGCTGTGCTAGAGCATTTGTCACATAAATTCCTTACATATTAAAGAGAACAGGTAGGCACTGATTGTCCATGCCCTGTTTTCAACCACTTTGACTATTAATATCTCTTTTTAAAAGTAATTTGGTAGAGGTATTTTCATGTTGCTTCAATGTATTACGGTATTTTTACTCCACATTTGCTCTATGTACATTAGGTCATGACTGGGGACGTGTCCGTAGGAGGAGTTAGGGAGGAGTAATGTGACACATTATACCTAGGAGCTGAAGGAGCGGCTCAGAGAGTAAAGACTCTGACTGTAAACAATGACACTGTGTTTGAAGCAGTAGAGCCCATTTAAAATCCTGGTGTCAACTCCTTGTCACCTTGGGCAAGTCACTTTATTTCCCTGTGCAGGGCCGGCTAGGAATATTGCGGGGCTCTGTGCAGGACATGTGGTGTGGAGCCCTTCTCCTTCGCCATCTGTTCCTGCCGGGTCCTCATCATGACACTGCAACGACAAATGACATTGTGTCGCCATGTCAATGGGACGGCCGTGACGCAATGCAGTGTCACGTTGTCATGGTAACGCAGCGCCACAGGGTGTCCGGTTGTCATAGCAACGTGACACCACTAGGCATCACGACATCACATGATGTTCTGTTGTCATGGTAACGCAATGCCATTTGACGTTGCGGCGCCATGGTGAGGGACCCTGCAGGATTAGATGGCGAAGGAGAAAGTAAGTTCGCTGCAGAGGCCCTGCGCTTTCCCCTGGCAATCATTTTAATTGTTGTGGGGAAGAGCCTCTGTAACTGCAGGGTCTGGTGCAGTGGCACCAGGCCCGCCAACAGGGAGGGTCTGCCTGGGTTGGCATCCCGGGCTCCGTGAGTCAGGGGCCAGGCCGACCGGGCCCCCAGCCTGGCCGGGCCCGTTAATAATAATAAATGTAAAAAAAAAGGCAAGTCTCTCTGACGGCACCACCAGCTAAGCTAAGCTCCCGGCGTGAAATGGAGGCCTGGCACGTGCGTGTTAGCGTGGGACAGACAGTTGCCTGCAGCAGGGCGGGGCCAGCAGCCACTGCTGTGACCTGCCATCGGCCCCCCCGCAGTCACTGCCCCCCCGCAGCATAGCCAGCCATGCCCCCAGAAGCACCACCAGCCACGCCCCCTGCAGCACCACCAGCCACGCCACTCGCAGCACCGCCACCCCCCGTAGCACCGCTACCCCCCCCGCAGCCACCGGCCACCCCACCCTCCCATAGCACCACCGCACCCCGCAACAACCGTCCCTCTGCAGCCACCGGCAGACCGCACCCCCCCCCCCAGCCCTCGCAGCCACCGGGCCTTACCTGAGACCATCCCCAAGTTAAGTCTGATTTTTATATGTATTGGGGGTTTATTTGATATATGTATTGAGGGGGTTGGGGTATATTTGTATATGCATTGGTGGGGGGGGGGGTTGGGGTATATTTTTTATATGTATTTGGTGGAGTTCGGGGTATATTTTTATATGTACTGTGGGGTTGGGGTATATTTTTTTTAAATTTATTGGGGGGGTCGGGTACTTTTTATATGTATTGGGGAGGTGGGGGTATTTTTATATGTATTGGGGGGTTATTTTTATATGTTTTGGGAGGACGTGTGGGTATTTTTAATATGTATTGGGGAGGGGCTATGGCTATATTTTTATATGTATTGGGTGGGTCTCGCATATTTTAGCATTGTGTCCAGTATTTTTGGACACGCCACCTGGCAACCCTAGCTGCTTTCCCCCCCACCCCCCAACCATCGGCCTAACACCCCCCTCCCCATAGCAACGGCACTCCCTTCACAGCCAATGGCCCTCCCGCAGCAATGGCCCCCCCAGTAGCAGCAACCCGCCTACTGGCCCTCCCTAAGCCACCGACCCACCGCCCATCCCGCAGCCACCGACCCTCCCACAGCCACCGACCCACCCCCCCACCCAGCAGCTACTGGCCACCCCGCAGCCACTGGGCCTGACCTGAGACCATCCACAAGGTAAGTCTGATTTTTATTTGTATTGGGGGTGTATTTTTTATATGTATTGGGGGAGGGGGGTGTGTAGGGGTATATTTTTATATGTATTGGGGGTTTGGGGGTATATGTTTTATATGTCTAGGGGGTAGGGGTGTATTTTTATACATATTGGGGGGTTACGTAAAAGTTGCGCGCAAATTTTTTTTTTTACATTGTAGTTGCGCTATGGGTTGGGGGGTGGACACCTGCTCCTTTCATTTGTCCTGGGCCCCATAATTTCTGTTGGCGGCCCTAAGTGGCACCGATGCACCACCATCACGCCGGCCCTGTCCCTGTGCCTCAGGCACGAAATACATAGATTGTAAGCTCATCTGTGCAGCCCTGGAACCGGTTAAAGAATGATCTGCAGAATCATTTGTTCCTCCTCCTATAGAAGTTTTATTTTCTTTACTTTACGATAGGTAAATAACTTTTTAAAACAATTGTGAACAGAGTGAATCATGACAAAAATAATTTTTCATGTCTCCTTTACTGATACCTGGGGTGACCTCTGCTCAGTGCTATTTTTCAATGTTTGTGTAAAGTTGTCTAATTCTGTACTTGTTTCTTACCCATGTGCCTGTGCTCAAGACCTACAATTGTTTCCTTGTTGGCAGTAGAGATGGGCGAGACTGACAAAACCAGCTGATATGGAGTATTATTGTCATGTCCTACTTTTGAGCTGCTCACTGCTTACACATGTAGCTAATTTAGCTATTAGCGTATCTCACAGGTATCTCAGGTGGGCTCCACAAGGAACATTAAACTGTTAACCAGGAAGTGGAAGTGGACTGCCTTTTACAGAAAGCCAGGAGGGAGAGATCTACTACAGGTATATGCACTAATTTTGGTGCTACATAACGGATATGCGCAAAAATGGCTACGGTGTAACAGAACAGGGAAAAAAATATTCACTGCCAGAGTCCCAGACACATGCTGAATTGAAATACTTGATTTTACAATAATTAAAACTCTACTAACTGCAGGAAGTGATTCCACTTGGTAACGTCACATGACCTGCAGAGGCTCATGTGTCACTGAGTTTTTAAGTGAGTGTATAAATAGTTATGTATGTTTGCCTTGATAAAGGTCCTACCTTTGGACCAAAATGTCAGTTTGTAGGGCAATTTTCTACTTTTTGCATTAATGCCCGGCTGCCTACTCAGTTTTCAGTTTTGCCTTTTCAGTTTCATGCCACCATATTTCATTTTATGAGCCTTTATATTTGTAAGCATGGTAACTTTTCTTTTCCAGACTGGAATAAAAGCGCCAACTTCCCCACCGACAATGAAACAGGCCATTATTATTATTATGTATCTTTATAGTGTTTACTGTGACCAACGGTTTTCTTTTCTCCTTTTCAACAAAGGAATATTCGGCAACATAAACAGCGCTTATTGAAGCAGGTAACAGGTTTTTAAACATAATTTAATAAATGGCTATATCAAATGGAGATATTGTTATATGAAAATACATTAAAAATTAAATACTAAACTAGTTCTAAGGCGGATTCTGAACAGTACTTAAGGTTCTTATATTTACGTTCTCATTATGTTTTTGTCTGGGATGAGTCATCATCACACCGATGTTTATCGTGCAATTAAATGTGAAGTACACTTGTCACACAAACAGGGAAGATTATACGGTAGCTTTTCAACTGACAAAACACTTACACAATGCAGTCTCATAACATTTTACTTGCATTCCTCTACCTTTGGGAACTCATAGTTACTTATTCAATTCCCAGAGAAGCCGTATTCATGCTGGAGAAGATTTTAACCCCCTTCATTTGGATGGAGCTGAAATTCTCTCCAGCACTAGAGGTGGCTTTATATTGAATAGGTGACCTAGGGCCTCATGCAGTAAGCGTTGATAAGGGAATTATCACCATTTTATAGCCAAAATTGGGTTTGAGATTCAGTAAGCGCCGATAAGTGCTTGATTTCGCCAGGTTTCGGAGCCGATTATTTTGTTATGGCCAGACGGCTGCCGATAAGCCTGTTTTCGCCACTGATCGCCACTTTTTTAAATCGGCTGGATTCAACAAAAAAAAATCAGCTTATCGGGGCTGATCGGCACTACGAAATTGAGATGTTATGGCCGATTTCTCCCGCCAACTAAAGTTGGCAGTTTGGACGGGAGAACAATCGCTAAGGCTGCCGGAACGGCACTTAGAAAAAAAAAATCTTCTGTACATCAATGGAGTCAATGGAGCGGGGACGTATAACAGTATAGTACTGTTTACGTTTCATTGCTCACAATACAAAGGGGATTTGCATTACAGTGTGGGGGCATTCCCTGCATTGTGTCACAGCTGACGTGTATTATTTGCATAACATTATACTTTTACATGTTTGCAGCATTTGCGGGTCACATTACTCATCATGTGATGATGTGGCAAGGGAAAATACTATACTCAACTCTTAAAGGAGAACCTCACATCATAGCACACATTTTACTGAATTGATCGACAATTGTTTACATGATGTTACACATGTCACACATGTCACACATACACAGTATATTCATGTTCCTTTACATTACACAATGCTTGTAATGTGTCACGCATCTTTAAACGTTCATGTACATCTAAATTCTCATGTTTACATCTAGGTTTGGTCCTCCCTATTTTCATGACGTCACTTATTGGACGCGCAATCACATTGCATGTTTACATTATAACCGTTGCATTACAAGCACTTCAACCTAACTTATACACACATGTACAGTAATTCATCATTGGGACACCTTGTAAACTCATTCTATAGCAACTATCCTCATTACAGAAATGCATGCATATGCACACGACTATTCATTGTTGGCAACATGTCACAATAACATGGCTAATTACACATGTTACACAAAACTTTTCCCACATCAATCTCAGCCTTTTTGTCTCATTACATGACTGACTCTTGCGTTCACAAGTTTTACATGCATTGCACATGCAACTATTTATTTGCAAGCAATGTTTGTACAAAGCATCACGTCACATCATTGGCAAATATCATCATTCCCTGCAGAATACACACAACAACTGCACACAGCTTGCCACACAAGTACTTTATTATGTTAATGTAACACCTTGCATTTTACTATGTCACCTGACATCATCACATACCTATTTAAAGGACGCCCATTACCTGCTCATTCACAGCTACTCATTTCAAAATGTTGAGATTGTTTAGGAGACGGAGGAACATTCTTTTCTATGACATGCTTGCTGATGAAGAGAATGACTTAGGGCAAGGGAGGGACACACCGAGGGACAGTGACAGGGACAGTGACGCGGATACGACAGGGACAGGGAGAGGGACAGGCCGAGGGACAGGGAGAGGGACAGGAGATCAGAGGAGAAGACAGAGGAGACAAGTTGTGCCTCGTCCGCGTCTGTACAGGGAGAGAACCCTATTAGATGGGATGAGTGAGGAGGAGATTGTAAGTCGCTATCGTTTGAGTTCAGCAGCAATCTTATCTCTTTATCAGGAGATAAGGGGAGATTTAGATTTTTTCACAGCCAGAGGTCGTGCAGTCCCTGGGCTTGTTAAAATGCTGTGCTCATTACATTATCTTGCTTCCGCGTCATACCAGACAACTGTGGGTATAGTGGGCGGGGTCTCGCAATCTACATTCTCGCGGGCCTTGACCCAGTTTCTCTATGCACTCAATAGACGCGCTAGGAATTATATTCATTTTCCTACAGAGGCGACAGAGTGGCTGGAAGTCAGGACTGGCTTTTATAATATAGCAGGGATACCATGTGTGCTGGGTGCAATCGATTGCACACATGTTGCTTTGATTGCACCTAGTCAGAGTGAGCATGTGTACCGCAATCGTAAGCACTACCATTCACTCAATGTACAGGTGGTATGTGATGCGACGATGAGGATAATGCATGTGGTACCCAAATTCCCTGGTTCCAGTCACGATTCCTCTATCCTGAGGAACTCTTCAGTCTTCCATGCGTTCGAAGAGGGACATTTTGAACATGGTTGGCTGCTGGGTGAGTACACATTTACATGTTATAACACAAAACACATTTTTATTTAGGAATGTTGGCATTGTACAATTTGATCACTAATGTCAGCTTATGTGTGCTCCATTCATTATAGGTGACTCAGGATACGGAATTAGGCCGTGGCTCTTGACTCCGGTGCTAAACCCTCAAACTGAAGCAGAGGAGAGGTACAATGCAGCCCATATATCTACAAGATCTGTTATAGAGAGGACATTTGGCCTACTCAAGACCAGATTTAGGTGTCTGGACAGAACTGGTGGGGCTCTTCTATACAAGCCTCAAAAAGTGTCTGATATTATCCTTGCCTGTTGCATTTTGCACAATGTTGCACTCAGGCACAATGTACAATCAGACCTAGCTGAGCCTTTGGTAGACGAGCATCCCACCCATGTAGCTGCTGAAAATGAACAAACAGCCAGTGGTGGCCAGACACGCCAGAATCTCATCAATTCATTTTTTTCTTGTAAGTAAAAACAGATATGTTCCAAGTTCTACTTTTATAGTTTTATTATGTTATATTAACATTAATGTTTTTTTATATAACCTTCTGTTAGGACACAGATGAATATGGGTTGCACACCTTTCTTTTCTCTGCTGTGTGCACAAAGGGATGTGGCACCGGTATGTTATTGTTGCACAGGTTATATAATCCCTCTTCAATTGTACTTTAGTTGTGTGTATGTGAATACAACTGGGGTAACAAAGCACTAATATTTTAGCATTGTTTTGTTCCTTATGCTAAGACAATACACATATTATGCCCATACTCATTCATGCTTGTAGTATGCTTACATACAATGTTATTGGTGCAGTGTAACATGTACATCCATATGATGTGTACACCAGGCTGATTTACATTTTGAATGTGATTAAATATACATGGTGTTGCACATTTAACACCAAATACACACTTTGCTGTGTTGTTTACGGTACTGAAGATGGCATGTCAATGTTTGCAATTTATATATTGTTCCTTTGCATTATAGGTATATCTCCAGTATGACTGATCATGGTATGTATATTTGCTGACATCTCTCATAAGATGTGCCTACCTCAATCTTCCTATAATTATTTGAAGTAAAAACACAACATATTGGTTTAAAGACAAATGTAACATACATGTACTTTCTGTATCATGTATATGCATTTAGCTACTCTTGAGCTTTCATGTGCATTGTATTAGAAAATGATTACTCACATTTTATCACATTTTATGTATGTTTCCTTATAAATTCCATTCATGTAATATAGAGCTGTTTGGAGAAAAGGGGATAACTGTACTTATTTGTTTACTTACGGGAGCTCATTCATCACGGATGAAATTGACTGATCATAACACTCCATGCATGAATGCCTGTAATCACAACAATGCGTACTACATCTTATATTTAGCAATGTAGGTGTTTTTTAATGCTAGGAATTAATAGTCAACATGAATTTAAATTTGTGACATGTGTATGTATAAGTCACACGTGTGTGGATGTGTCCTACATGTACCAAGTGTAAAACTGTGAACAGAAAACACTATTTTGTTGCAAATGTTACTGTCATTTAGCATTTCTAATTTACCTATATGACAATGTTGGTAATATTTTTGCAATATAATTCACGTCACTTCATCATTATCATGATGATAATTATCAAGTATTCTCACAATTGTAACGTCAATCACGTGCACATTAGCATAGACACACTTTTTAAGACAACTGTTTGTGTCTGTATCAATTTGTGTAGGATCCATGTATAACACCGACAAATGATAACACCAGCTTTATTATGGTAGCTTATATCATCATATTGACTATACGATGTATTTTTAGAAAGTTTAATAAACACAGTAAACTATAGTTAGTTAGGTTAATGAAATATACACAGAAACGTACTTCATTACATGATGTTGATGTCATATTCAGAACATCATGCATTGTAGGGGACCACAACATCTGGCCAATAACATTAATTGCTACAGTCCCAAACCATTTTATCAACATACCCATGTAACAAGAGATTTTTAACAATAAAGGGCTAGTTGGTTGTAAGTGTCCTTTACATTGGGAGAAGGAGTGGCTCAGTGAGTAAAGACACACACTGGCACTGAGAGTTTGAAGCAGGGGAGTCTGGTTCAATTCCCGGTGTCGGCTCCTTGTGATCTTGGCCAAATCACTTTATCTCCCTGTGCCTCAGGCGGCCAAAAATAAATTGTAAGTTCCACGGGCCAGGGACCTGAGCCTGAAAAATGTGTCTGTAAAGCGCTGTGTACAACTAGCAGCGCTATACATGAACATGCTCATATTATAATTATTATTATTATTCTTATTATTATTGTTACATAGTTTCGACAGTCATACGTTCCATTACACAATAGAATACACAAATGTGTTAGCAGAGTGGGAATGGTTGTTATATATAAAACACACCATGCCATAAAATGATAGTAGTCATTAAAGAACACTCAATAAAAATTCATGAGGCACTATTTTGCAACATCATTATGTTAATTAAGTGCTTATGCAATATAGGCATAAGTGTATCACATTTTTAATTGTTTGTTAATAAGCGCTGCAAGCAATATAAAATTAGTTCCATATGTAGTATAGTAGTCGGTGGCTCCTCCTCACAATCATCTCATATAAAGGTAGACTCTTCTGAAATCATACATTGATCCGATTGTATCTTCCCCGACATCTCTGAAATACAGCAAACACATGATGGTCAAAGATGGCACCTTACTATATATGTATCCGTGACAACGCGTTACACAGCTCTATATGATTGTGTACATACACACGTCACTCACTTATATTTTAGAAGTACAAGTGTACATCAGTATGTAATGTTTCTTTAAATTTGTAGCAGGCATAACTATGTATATGATGTGAACGTTGCCTGTATACTGAAAAAATCTTAGTGTGCGCACGCACTTCAGGCTTGGCTGCACTAACTGTTTGCGCATGTGCAAAACAAAGCGTACGTTGTGTGTTCAATACAGGTTGAAAATATGATTAAACATACAATCTTTATTTCAAATACAATGAATACGAAACTACATTCGTTCTAAACGAGTACATCTGTATTCTTTTTAAACAGACGTGTTTGGACAGAAAGGACGGCCGATAACACAATGCGCAAATGCAATACGTGTGACGTCATGTTAAACCAGCGTGAAACGCACGCTAACACTCCTCCCACTCAATTAACATTCGGCTAACGCCCAGTGTACGCCCCCACTGTATGACACACTGCAGTTACCGTTACTATAACAAAACATGACAGCCAATAGGCTTTGAGGCGCGCACGTCGCTTGGGGGCGGGACTTACATCCGTAATCCTTTTTAAGGACGCCTTGGGCCATGACAATGGTCCCACGTCATACGTGGTGGACCCGCTTTTAAATGTTGTAGATGTAGCATGATAACAAAACAGGTATGTGTTAGAGTTATGGTAAAATGTTGCTAATATGTTTAAAGTGATAGGAAAGTACGTATATTTATTCCGTCAGCAATGTGTACTACTCTTTCAGGTTCTACTATATTGTATTCGGAAACAATTTGTTTGTGATCGCTACATGTTATGCAGTCTGCTATGTTACGCTGTATCCACGCATTGAAAGGGAAAATGGTGGTTAGACCAAAAAAAAAAATGTAAACGCAGAGTCAACGCATAACGATTGTTATATTTACCATTCTTCTAGAATTAACTCTTCGTCTGCCTGCAACTGGTCACTCCAGAAATGCAAGGCATTTTCATCCACGCTTGACCCAAACGCTGAATCCAGTATGAAACACATCTCCTCCATGAAGCGCTCATAGGAATCGCCACTGCTTTCTTCAAACAATTGGTCGGGAGGTATGTTCATTTCTTCGGGTACCCATTCCAATGCATTTTCAGCTGAAAGGCTTGGTACAGAATCATAGTAGTTATGTTCATGTACAATGTGGGTTTCAGGAATGGAGGGTGCAGATATTGCAGCAGCTATCGATTCACACGGAACAGTAGTAGCGGATCCATTGCTATTGGCATTAGGAATAAATATGCCTTTAACCACAATATATGTGCCTTCTTTCACGGTGAAATGTTTTTCTTTGGCAATCTTCCAGAAACCATAGTTGTGTTCTAGCTTATCCTGCACACGTTCAAAAAAGTCATTTGTTGATAAAGTGAATCTTATTGATGAATTAAAATTGCGCGCATGCCGACGGTTTTGGTAATAAGGATATTTTGCTCGAATCAAATCATATATTTGGCGTGTGCTTGCTTGATGTCCGCAAGTTGATAAAATAGCTTCTGAAATCATGTATTTATAACCTAAATTCGGATTCATAATTGTCACCAATTCATCAGCCATTGCAGAGTAGCACAAAAGATGTGTGCAGGTATCTGTTCTTTGCTCATCAAAATGAAACTGCTCAGTGGCTAACAAATTGCTGTGTTTCCTTTTCAAGGTCAACAAAAGTATAAACTGTAACTCCTTATTTCAAACGCCAATTGGATTTCTAGTTATAATTGCTTGAACATTTGTGGTTAGTGATAGCCGCATGTGGGACAAACATGTATCCTTTTTTTATCTCGTTTTTGAAAACATTAGTACACTTTTCATTCAGTAACATTGAGTTTTCTTGCAAAATAACAAAGAGCACTGTGTGAAAATAGTGCTTAGACAGCCATATCAGTAAATACACACACCTGCAAAATGAAATGTTATTTTCCCACATACATTTCTGTGTGTATTTGAAAGTCTGGTTAAGTCCCTGTCTGCATGAGTTTAAATACGTGTGTATCTATATATATATATAAATATATCTATCTCATAAATATATATATATATATATATAAAGTGTATATTGTACTATATGTATATTGTGTGTATGTGTATGTGTATGTGTATGTGTATGTGTATGTGTATGTGTATGTGTATATGTATATATATATATATTATATATTATATATAAAAAAATATTATTATTTTTTTTTTTTTTAAATATTGCTGGAGTACACACAACATATTGATGGCAGTAAGTAGGCCTTGTATGAAACCTATTTAAATGGTGATAAACATGAGTGAATTAAGTAACAAACATTTGTTTGCGCCCAATAATGTTAGAGGCTCACACTTAGTATAGTTGTCAAACATTAGGCCTGTATTATTAAAATACTGTGTTTTCACAAGGAAGCATGAAGTGTATGTTTTTTGTAAATACATCTATACCAGTTTAGATAGCACTATATATACACACACACACACACACACACAGTGTGTGTCTGTGTGTGTGTGTGTGCATATATCAATACATACTACATATATATTAGTATCAATTCAGAGATGTTCTTGAAACAAGAACACATAAATGATTAAAGGACAACATTACAATGGCCAGCAAAGGTAAGTAATATTTAACACAAAATCCTGCTGTACACGTACAAGAAAGATGTTTGCAGTTAAATAGGTGCTTTTATAATTGCATGAAAATAATATGCACATGCAATGATTACATCAATTAACACACCCAAATGCAATGTTTTGCTGCTAAGTCAATGGCAGCTTCTCTAAACTTAGCAACTGGCTCCTGGTGGACCATTACTGAACAGACGATTAAAACATAAATATTTATAACACTATTCATTAATTAGGAGTGTTAACATTTCCAAAACTTCACGTGTACAAGAACATACTTGAAAGTTTGGAAACAACACAGTCTTCAGCATACATACAATAGTAATTAGATAATCTGAAGTCAACAAAACAAGGCCAAAGACATATGTAGTGAATTATAACATTTATTTTTTTTGTTCCTTTTGCGAGCGAGTAACAGGCCTGCTTGTTGTCTCTTGAATTTTCCTTTTTCTTTTGCCACCAACTTTAGGCACAACAGAGCCACTTTGACTGGCCTCTGGCACTTCACGGGCAGGGCTTGTGGCCAGTGACTCACCTACAGGGCTTTTGGGCAGTGACTGTTCACCTACGGGGCTTGTGGCCAGTGACTCACCTACAGGGCTTTTGGGCAGTGATTCACCTACAGGGCTTTTGGGCAGTGATTCACCTACAGGGCTTTTGGGCAGTGATTCACCTACAGGGCTTTTGGGCAGCGATTCACCTACAGGGCTTTTGGCCAGTGACTCACCTACAGGGCTTTTGGGTAGTGACTGTTCACGGACAGGGCTTGTGCCCACTGACACATGTGAGCAAGTTGGTAGACACTGCACAAGTGATGGTTGGTCTGTTTCATGTGTGTCTTTTGTTGTTTTTGACCAAAAACTGGTCAGTAGTAACTGCTTGTGTTTTGTTTTTGTGGGCTCCTTTGTAGGTGTCTGCTGCTGAATTTGTACAGATGGCAGCGGTAGGATGTCATCAGGAACCTGCACAGCAATGTCTGCTACTTGACCGGTAACATTTGGGCCTGGTGAATGAATATCAGATGAATGTGGTGAAAACTGACCTGCATGAACAGATCCTGGCTGGGAGGTGTTGATTTGTGGTACATTAGTCATTCTCCAGTAATTAGCTTGTGTTTGCTGAACAACTAATGCTTCGAATGAGGTGTTGATTTTTTGCAACTGTTTCGGCACTTCAATGAAGACTCTGTGGAGATGTGCCAATTGTGAAACTGTTTCTTCCTGCAGTGCAATCATCCTTTCCAGCACTGTCATGAAGTCAGAATGGCGACGATTTTCTGCTTCCACAATTTTTCCCTCAGAAGCTACAATTGCATCGTATGTCGTATTTGCTGGACGATTTGCCGGTAAAACAGTTTCAATTGGAACGTCTTCATGGTCACTTGCTTCTATTTGTGTGTCTATGGCGGTGGCGTCATCATCATCATCATCATAATCCTCTTCATCATGTTCTACAAATAAATGTACAAATTATTAAATGTCATGTTAATCTCTGCTGTGTTACTATGTAATTGTACTGTGTCATAAGTAACAACTAACATGTTTCCATACGTTTTATAACCTCACATTAAAAACTACCTTGACTTAAGAATAATGTTTGGACTCAGTATGAAATATGAGTGAATGAAAACTTGCTGTAAACTCACAACTCCTACATGATAGTTAACATCACTAACACAATACAAGTTGCCTTACACTTCATTTTCACTGACACTAAGTAATCCTATTTAAAGAAGATGTGCAAAACAAATAATGAACATGACAACATAACATATAGAAGAGCACATATTATATGGCCACCAACTGATACACTCACCTTCTAGGTGTGTTGAGCTGGCTGACCCAGGTGAAGACACTTGTTCAGTCTCAGGTGACACATGTCCTTCAGGGGCAACTATATATAACAATAACATAAGTTTTACATTTACATGTGTAAATATTGAACAAACAGTTATTGTATGTTCTGTATTTATGAGTACCTAACAGCATCATTTCCTTAACCCAAAATGTGTGTGTGAAAGTGAACATAAATAGTTGTAATAACAATGTACATGCCTGTGTACTTAGAAGTTTTGAGTTCCCTAACATACAACATACTATGGTTCTGCAGTAATGCGTGAGGAAAAATACATTAAATTTGTACATAAAAATCATATGTTGTGTAGTGATATCAGTATCATAATGTACATAACTATCATGAGATGACCATTCACAATGGTTATCATGAAGGTGGTCATATTGCAAAAAGTGTTGTTTTTGGTAGAGGATATGTGTGGTACATTAATATAAGATGTGGCACACATGAATGTGGCTGTGACTAAACAAGACAACACATGCAGTGTGTGATAATGTGTCGTTGATAGTAGTTCAACTATAGATATGAGTGAACTAATGTGTGACGTACGGTTTGATAAGTAATGAGTTGTTGGGGCATTTAGTAGCTAAAGTGAAGCTTTCAAATGAGTGTGATTAACTTCAGTTGTGCTAGTCAGGTTGTAAGAACGGTATTCCCTTCCCCAAAAAGCCTAATCAGCCACACCTTTCAATTACTTGAAACAGGTTAAAATGGTGTGAACTAAGTTGCCCCTAAAATGAGGCTGTAATTAGTGTGTGTGCTGAACCCCACCCCCTCTGTTGAAGTGTATGCTGTGATGAGATATTAATTGCAGCTGCTTTAACACAATGGTAGATGAGCTAAATAGTCGTGTGCAGTTTTTAAGTTATGAAAACAATGACATAAAATATGATACGTGTGCCTCATTATGCTGTCTGTATATGACTTAAAGCAAAAATGGACCTTTTCATTAACAACTATAGATGTGTTAGTGCAAGTGATGTTTGTAGGCCGTTGCATGCAATATATTTGATGCATGCTTAAAATAGGCAGTAATGTCATGTTTGTCGGAGTAAAATAAATAAAATACACAATAATATTCTACATATTTCTGTTCTGTACCTGTAGCTAGTAATAATTTCTCATTAACATGTGTTACACATGTGTACTACCCTGTTGTTCCCCATCTTCGCCCACCATCAATTGCTTCCACTGCAGCAATGCATTTTGGGAATTCACATGTAAATGAGCACGCAATGGCACGTGCTATATTAGTTACTGCTTTTAGTAGGACTACAACATATATGTCTATTTTGAGATATATATATATACAGAATCAGACATATACATATATAGATGCAGGTATGCTTATATTGTGAAGACAGTATAAAAAGCAGTGTAACTATGCAAAATAACTGTAAGCAACGACACGCCTAGTACAGTAATATTTCTCACCTGGTGGAAATTGTGAGGGGTAAATTCCTATATCACGGTCACCAGGTAAGCCTTCCACGACGACGGGAAGTAATTTTGCCCGAAGCAGCTCCTCCAATGGACTTAATATGAGACGTTGTGGTGTGGGCCCACCTCCAGTGCCAGTAGCATGCACGCGTTGGTGTTGTATTTTCTTTTTCAATTTGGACCTAATATCATCAAATCTCTTGTGACAATTCCGCTTGTCCCTCACATGATTACCACACGCATTGATACCAATGACTATTGTGTCCCACATTTCTTTTCTGCTTGCTGAACTTGTCCGCCCTTGAAAAACATATAAAATATATGAGGTAAATTAATAATAATATAAGCACCAGTTTCCTACACTGCTAGCTGTTCCAAGAGATAGCAAACATGCTGTTTTATGTGTAATATGTGAAGCACATGAGCATTCACTACTAAACCTATACATGTAAGCAAGGTTGCATTCATATTGTATGCAGTTATGGCAAATTGACCGCCTGTGTTTAGTTGTCCTTGTAAGGCATGATAAAAAGCTGTGTTTCCAGACTAATTAACATAGAAAGATATTGTGAAGCCATATTTGCATATGAACAAAACTCAGATGACCTAGGATCACATGTATTTGAATAATAAATGTAAATGTACACTTACCTAGTAAATGTCCATAGATACTGTCATAGTGCTCCAGAATGCCAGTGACAAGAGCTGTATTTTCCTGGTCATTGAAGCGAGGATTACGTGGCTTCTCCACACGTTTCTTCCGAGCAGGTTTAGGGTCAGAGCTTGGCTGGTGCTGACTGGACTCTCCTTCTTCCAATGGAAGAGCCTCCAAAAGCTGCCCACCAGCAAGCACGCCACCACCATCCACCCCATCAGCAACTGCGCCACCAGCAGCACTCCCAGCACCAGCACTCCCACTCCTAGCACCAGCACTCACACTCCTAGCACCAGCACTCCCAGCACCAGCACTCCCACTCCCAGCAACAGCACTCCCACTCCCAGCACCAGCACTCCCACTCCCAGCAACAGCACTCCCACTCCCAGCAACAGCACTCCCACTCCCAGCAACAGCACTCCCACTCCCAGCAACAGCACTCCCACTCCCAGCAACAGCACTCCCACTCCCAGCAACAGCACTCCCACTCCCAGCAACAGCACTCCCACTCCCAGCAACACCACTCGCAGCACCAGCACTCCCACTCCCTGCAACACCACTCTCACTCTCAGCAACATCACTCCCCTGAACAGTACGTTCACTCCGACGCGTACTCGCACGAGTAGCACTCCCACTCCCACCAGCATCACTCTTCCCACGCTTTGCGGGCATACTTCCAGCACTCACAAAAAACAGACAATAAATGTACAGCCAATCACACGAAACACTTCCACATATAAAACAAGACAAAGATGTAAACAAAACAACAATGGACAAAGCTCACCCAATACACAACAAGTCTCTCAGTCAATATGCAAATGTTCAAACAGCCAGCTCTGTGCGTCTCTCTCTCTCTCTCACTCCCAACAACACAGAGAATGAATAGCAGTACACGTTGCCTTTAAATATGGCGCGCAATCCAAAACATGCTTGTTTCGCCTGATTCAGCAAGATTTGTGATTGGGCAACCTAACAGCACCCCGCCACGCACGCCGATACACCTGTGTGTGATCGGCTAATCATCGTGAGAGTGGGCGGATTTGTTTTCGGGTTGATTTTGAATGTATTCGGCACTTACTGCATACGGAGAGGAAAAAACGCCAATAACATGACTAATCGGTAAGATTGCCGATTTCACATAATCGACGCTTACTGCATGAGGCCCCTAGTGTTCAATATGTTACAATATTCTCGATATGCTCCAGACCGACACATGAATTTTATAGGGATTCATTGTAATTAATAAATTCCATTTACATGTAATGGTACATCTAAGTAGAGATGGGTGAACCAGTCCAAATCCGTTTCCCGGGCTTTCCATTCAAAATCCGTTCCATGGGTTCAAATCCGCAAATGGATTGTTCCAACTTTAATCCACACGGATTCGTTAAAATCCTCCAATATGGCTCGGTTATGCACCATTTAAAATAACCCCCCTGGCAGGTTTACCGTAAACCTATTCCACGGATTGTGTTTATTTGTAATCCTTCAATAACCATTCTATAGGGGGAAAATATATATATATATATATATATATATATATATATATATATATATATATATATATATATGTATATATATATATATAATCATATCATATATATATATATATATTTTTTTTTTTTTTCTATAGAAGGGATATTGTATCTAGTAAAATAGGTTAATTTCATTGCAGAAACTGCCCCTCTTTCAATGATGTATAAATGTTACCAGTCTTCCTTGATAAACAGGTGTACAAAATGCTAATTGGTACTTCAACTCAGTTATGTGTTTTAATTTTAAACTCTTGTGTTCTATAATGTTGGACTTATGGATTGATCACTTAAAAAGTTATACTATATACTGTATATACATTCCTCTATTCATATATTTACTCATATTTTGTTCTTAAACATCTAACACTTAAAAATTGCCTTTTTTATATACAAGTACATTTTTATAGATGCCCCTATATAAGATAGGATTGTGTGGGGGGACATGACACTCCTGCCGAAGCCAATCCTGCGGGCGAAACGCGTTGAGTGGGAGTGTTTTGAGGTGTAGGAGCACTCACAGAGGCGTTTGAGCCAGAAAGCCGAGAACCGAAAGTGACGCCAGACGAGCAGGACGTGATGTGACGGAGCTCACGGGGCTCACGGAGATACCGGGAGAAACTCCCACAGCTGAGGGAGACGATCTACAACATGGGCGTCACAGGGGATCGGTGGCGGTGAGCAGATTGGTCACTCACGTTGTCCTTAATGTTGTGAACTGCTTTTATTTACCGTACAGAGTGAGTGCGATTCTTATATTTTTACTGATATAAAGTTATTTTTCTACTGATCTGTGCTATGTTCCATTGTTCCTTCTACTTTGAGGTACATCTCTTCTGAACATATGTACTGACAACAGTTTTGGAATTGCGCATTACTATTGGTCACATTGTAAGTAGGCACAACATATGAGCCAAGACAAACCGCTTATCACATTTGTCAAAACACCTGCACTTAGATGTTTTTTTCTTCTCTTGGCTGATTATATCCCATGCTCCCCTGGAATCTGAAGAACACTTCAGCCTTTCTGGGACCCATAGAAACAGTCCCTACCAAAGGGTTTGAGCAGGGAGTTACAGCTTTATTTGTTTAATCACAATATATATAATTAAAATCATTCACTGTAATAATATTTGCACAAGTACTTTGTATCATCGATTAAGTTGTAGGAGCGCCTTTTTTTATATCACTTTTTTGTACCGTATTTAGCTATTGCCTGGAAACGGTTAGGAAGGAAGAAAGCAGTATGGTCATCAAGATATCGTCGGCAAAGAGTGATAATTTGTGTCTATTTTCCCCATGGGTATACCATACCTGATACATTTGGGTCCTTTCTAAGAGAGGCCGCCAGAGACTCAATGGAGATAGCGAACAGGAAGAACGAGAATAAACATGCCTGCTGTGTACCATTAGCAATATGTATAATTTCTGATAGCAAGCATTTGTTCCTTATCTGGATGCAAGGGGCAGGGTATAAATCTTGCACCCCCTTAAGGAAGTGTGACAGGGCCTTACCCCAGTTTAAAAAAGTCAGCACACCTAGAGCCTGTCTGTAGCTGATGAGTCCAGCAAGAAGCTGGTTAATTGCAGCCAAAATCAATTAGCCAGTCTCAACAGCCTCATCAAGCCGGTTTAAAGGTGTGCTGCACAAACTGCCTGGGTTTCTCTAGCCCAGAAGGAACAGATCTCTCTAGCACAGAAGGACTGTGCTGCCAGAGAGAGATCCCAGGGAACTAGACCCTCTATTCCAGGGTACAGCAGACCCTAAAACCTGCCAGAGAGTGCCCCCCCTCCCACCCCCAAGGAAACACCAACCTAGACCGGGCGACTGATCTAAAAAAACCCTGCTTACAGGTACCTCTTTGGACTTTGGAGTCAGAGGTTGGTAAGAAGCCTAGCCTCATAGCCCTGCATATAGGGACTGGGAACAAGCCTAGCCCTTACAAAGGGATAGGCCTGTTTTTGTTTTGCATGCTGACATAAAGCTGTAATGTTTAAAGCCGCGGGCTAAATAAAAGCCAATGTTTTTTCCCCTCACATACGTCTCCCTGGTTATACCTCTGCACATGTCTACACCAAAACGATAGCTTTCTCAAAGTGTTTCAGCAGCCTGCACAGCTAGGTATCATATATAGAGGTATCATGTGCTACTGTCTAGGCTGCAGAAAGTCATCATCCAGCTGCCTACAGCCATGGTATTGTATTATTTGTCTTTATTTATATAGCGCCATTAATGTACATAGCGCTTCACAGTAGTAATACATGTGGTAATCAAATAAATAACAGACAAAATCATTGACCGACGTCAACTTTTCATGGAGGCGCTCAAGCCTCAAGGTGGAATTCCAGTGTGTCGTCACCTCCATTTTTAGCTGGTACTGAGGCAGGTTGGTTTGCTTTAGCTCTTGCAGATTAGGCAGGACAGTGTGAGCTGTGTGTACGATCAACTAAAGTGAGCACATATTTTCGGACACTAGGAAACTAATGACTATTAAATGGAATATATGTGCAAAACAAGGAATGTGTGTCATGTTGCCTTTTTTCAGTGCTGTAACCAAGTTGGAACTGTTATCCCCAACACAAACCCAACTCTAGTGCCCTAGGAATTAGTCAGTGCTGTATGACATTCTTTATTTTTGCTAACACATTAGAAGCTGTGTGTACCTTTTCTTCAAAACTCTGCATACAGTACATAAAGTAGCAAATCTTCAGAAAGTCTTGCAGCTACAGACGTGTTTGCTTTCCTTCCACCACCTTTTGTGGGTTGACAATACTAAAACACACCCAATGGGCATTCAGGTAGCCACAGCCTCCATGACCACTACTCCACGTCAGTAGTGAGGTGTACCCTACTTCCCTCTGACTGTGCAAGGGTGTCAACCACCGATGCAACAACTTTGCTGTACAGTTCTGGGAGCGCCTTGTTAGAGAAATAAGATCTGCTTGGGATGGTCCAACATGGCTCACACTATGAATAAGCTCTCTGAAGCCCTCAGATTCAATGCAATTTAGCTAAATTTGCCATTCAGCACCAAAGCTCTTTCATGTGTGTGGTGGAATTTTTTCCCCTTTTCAACACTTTCCAAATGGTGGTGTGCTGCATATCAGGTTGCTTGTACTAGTACTACAGTAAGTGTATTAGCACTAACATCATCATGTCTGCTTTGTAAACTGATGCTGCGCAGAAGACCATGTCTACCACCCACGCCATCATGATCCTCATAATCCTCATCACTGCTATTGATTATCATCATCCCTGTTACATCAAAATGATCTAAATCGACATCATCAAATGCATTGTCATCATGAGATAATATTGATTGTGTTGGGAGTGTGTGTTACTGAGTCTACTAACACCGGTGACCTACTGTATTGTCTCCATCGCCATCTGTGACATTACACTGTGTTATCTTATTGCTGCAACCTCCCTTTGTCTTATACTGGCTGTTTAAGGTTACCTGACACTTTGTGTGGTGGTGGTGGGACATGTGAGCTCCTAAAGAAGAGGTGCTGAGATGGGTACCCAGCTTACCCCTTTTCACAACTGTTCTACATAAGCAACATCTAGCTGTAACATGATCCTGTGAGAGTTTAAAATAACACCACATAATGACTCCTGTTGTTGTTGACATTACTGGTGTTTGTGGATGAACTTGTGAATGTAATCATGGTCATCTATGCTATGGTGCAGGTGGTGTTGGCCCTGGGCGGTTGACCCTGATCATCACAACAACCAAAACCATGATCGGTCAATTGTTGTAGTGATGATGATGTCTGTGTAACAGAGCGTGTCGTTCTTGATGCTGATGAGGAGGAAGAAAACATCAATGTACGGATGTTGTTGATGATGATAATGGCTTCTGTTTATTAAATCATGAATAAACAGGGTTGTTGTTATATTATTATTATTACCACTTGTATTGATCTCTTTACTTGATTGAATCTGTATTTTCACAATCATGAAGAACAATCACAATATTTTCACTTTTTTTCACCACCACCACCACCACCACCACCACCACCACCACCACCACCACCACCACCACCACCACCACCACCACCACCACCACCACAACCAGTGGCACTTAAATCAGTCTTTAACAGCATCAGCACTATCCTCATCATCAGCAGGATCCTCATTCATAACAAGTGATATTTGAACAAATGAATCATCAAGTACAGCCTCCCTGCTCCACAAACGCAACAGGTCCCTGTGATTAAATGTATGACTCCCGCTCTTCAACATCTGACTATTTTAACAGTTAGATTCTAGTAATATCAAAGTTACAACTTGTTCGCACTAATTGCTTTTTTGGACTGTGAAAAGAAGTATAAGCTTTTTTTAAATGACTTAATAGTGGCTATTTGATGGCACTGGTAGCAGTAACCGGCACAGCAGAAGCTGGCGTTGGTATCAGTGTTGATGGTAAGACTTTTTGTTTTCCAGTAGAAGTGACAGTTTTATTAACATTCTCAAAATTATGCTTCCACACATTACCCATTTTAGTTGTTTCAGAAGTACTAGAGGGATATAGCAGGCTGACTTGAACTTACTCTTTCAGTTTCTTTTTTATATTTCTTTTAACTAGAAGTTCATTGTCTACTTGACAGAGGGGGAGCAGGGAAGTGGTCCTTCTGCAGTGAGATTGTTGTGAATGTGATTCATTGACAGAGTCATAATTGTCCTTTCGCTTATACTTGCTGTTATGATGACTTTGAGTACTAGTAGTGGGATCATCACCACCAACAGCACCACTTTTAATTAATTTAACTTTCAGATTCATCACCAGCACTGCGAGCACCACAACGACCACCACCAAAACTACATCCATCTCTTCTTCCCCCACCTCTACGTCTACAAATATTTATTCAAAAGATTATAATTGGTATTTCTACTATTAGACATGTTGATGTAATTATTTAACTTCACTTTTGTTATATATAGAGCTAAATTATTATGCCATGACAGCCAGTAACTCTTGCTGTTGTTGTTTGTTCTGCTGCCACTGCATAATGAGTGGCACACAAGGTGCACTGCAGAGAGAGAATGCTATAGAAACTCAATTTGGGACCAGTTTAGTTTATCACATTGATTAACCAAAAATCTACATTACAAACTGTTCAGGAAACGCAATAATTATTCTCGGGATTATTTCCCCCAGTAATGTTAATAATAATAACTGCTGCTATATACACAAGTAAATATTGTACAATACCAAAAACATGTGCAGTATGAGGGCCAGAGCTCACGTCATTGAAGTCCAGTCAATCACAGCAGGTCAATGCCTGGTTGTTAATGGTTCTGCAAAAACTATTATTAATTAAATAATGTATTCATTTTAAAGATATAATACTACATCAACACACAGCCTAACCAACCCGCAACTAAACCCTGCAACAAATGGCTTCATCTTGAGGCTGCACCTCTATTTATACTTGTCATCAGCTCCTCCTCCGCATCATCGGGTTGCGGATTATGTTGTTTAATTCAAATTATTAATCAATCGTGTGGATTACCAGCGATAGAAAAAAATATTGGATTTACATTTTTGAGACTGATCCGTGGAAAACCCCAGGCCAAAGGAACCAGCCAATCTGCATCAGATCCTAATGCGCAAAAAAAAAATGTGCCCATCTTTTCATGCAAGTATGATACTATATGGGTTTTAGAAGGTACAGTATAGTAGTGAATTTAATCCCACCACAACTCAATTTAATGTACTCCTCAAAACAGACCTGTGTCTTCAGTGCTGCTTCATTTGTACTTTCTCAAAATGTGAACATGAGAAATCTTGTTAAATCCTGGTCCCATATAATAATTCCCACCGAAACCTTTAAACAGAAAGCTGAAAGTGGCTCAGGGATCCATATTCTTTATATATCTGTTATTGTTTGACGTCAGACCAGGAATAATTTACTGAAAGGTCACAAATTATTTTCTTGTAGTGAAAGGTTATTAATAACAAATTAATGGAAAAGTATTTACTATTAACACATCAACATGACTTTGCAGATTCTTTGTATTAAGCAATAAAACGTAATCATCTGCCAATAGATTAGAGACTGCACTTAAGGAACACAGGGGGTTATTTAACTGCTATAGTGCAGATGGGGCATTATCGCAAAGAAACTCCCATTGACTTCAATCAATGCCGATCTACATAGACACAGTTTAATGAATAACCCCCAGTGTTACAGTTATACTATCTTCTAGAAAGGTTGGGGATCCACCCAAAATACATATAAAATAGAATTTGTCAGCAGATAGGGACCTTTTAGCCAACCTAGTCTACCCATTATTCTATCTACTGTGAAACCACAGTCCCTCTTTGATCCTTTTACTTTCTTATATATTACAAGCACAGGATACAGAGCTCAAATACCCCCTGGTTTATGCAAAAGTAAAACAGGGAAATATAGAACAACACTGCCAATAGTAACTATCAATAAGGGCAGGGGAAAATAATAATAAATCCCTTCCTCCCACTCACATGGTGTAATTTAAATGTAGGCAGTTTGAGGTTAAAACCCTCTTTTCCAGACTATAGGTGACTCCAAGAACAGACAGCAGCGTCTAGTGATGCTCCAATGTCCTACGCGTTTCATTCTATTCGACTTCCTCAGAGCGTATGAGGACTTTCGAATAGAAGGAAACGCATAGGGCATTGGAGCATCACTAGATGCTGTGAGACGGTGTTGAGATCTACACATGGGGAGAGTCAGCTGTAACCCGCTCCCCTCAGATCTTGCAGACGGCGGCACTTACGGAAGTGACGTCTTGACTCCTGTGCGGAGGAAGGAGTGGGGTTTGGTCCACGTTTCCAGTGCTTGATCCTGGACCCAGGGTGCTCATAACGTTTGAAATATAGCAACTTTTGTGAGTGTATAGCTGCTATTCTTTTGTGTGTTATCTGTAGTAAATGCATATCTGTACTATGGCCCTCTCTCTCTCCTTTTTCTGAGTGGAGTACCTGCAGTTTAGCTTTGGATCTGCTGTTTGACTGGAAGGTCTTTTAACCTCTTAACTACCTGCATGTCTGCACCATTGATATCCTGCTGTCTGATCTTGGAATCACCTATAATCTGGAATAGAGGGTTTATCCTCAAACTGCCTACATTTATATTGCACCATGTGAGCGGGAGGAAGTGATGCATTCTTTCCCCCCTTCCCTTGTTGATATTTACTATTGGCAGTGTTGCACTATATTCCCTTTATTTATTTTGCATTCGGCAGGGAGTATTTGCGCTCTGTATCCTGCGCTTGTACTCTACCCATGATGATTGGCAAAGGTATTTTTCATCTGAGTTGCACTACCCACTAGGGTTATATTGTTTGTGGCTTGTTATACTATATTTGTCACTATTACACTTGTTACTTATGTTGGTAATCACCAATGTATTTATGTAAAGTGTGATTTGCGCTTCAAGTTTTTACCACCGTTTTCTCTTATATTAGAAGTCTGTCCCAAGCATGTTTGAATTCCCTTACTGTATTTGCATCTACCACCTCTGCTGAGAGGCTATTCTACAAAACCACCACCCTTTCAGTGAAGAAGTACTTCCTTACATTTCCCCTCAGCCTGTCACCCTCCAGCCCCGGAGAATGACCGATTGTTGTTAGCATTTCTCTTTTTCTGATGTATTCTTCCCTCCTGTACTTTGTTAAAATGCTTTATGTATTTGGAAATTGCAGTCATACAGTATTCTCTTTCTCTGCTGTACATATTAAGTCTCTCTCTCTCTCTCTCTCTCTCTCCATATTATGGTCCTTTAGTCTTTGTTTAGAAGTTTTGTTTTAATATAGATAATACACCATTATAGTAGCCCTTATTTGCACATCCAATGTATCTTATAATGTCAATGCTTGTATATTTTGTTTTCTTGCCTTGTTAGCCTTTACCATAACTGCACCCTGCATTGAGTACCATATCTTGTTTTTTTCCTTGTGCTTTTATTAACCTCCCTGAAAAAAAGAGGAATAAATCCAGCACACTAAAATAAATTAAAAAGTCAATATGCATCGCTAACAAAAATAGAAGAGAGGGTACAAAATACTGTATACACAGCCTGATTACACAATAGTATCATATTTTTTTGATTAAAGTAACAAAGTCAGGGGGTCAATGTTTTGGTCCCAAACAGAGACCCAAACCTTGGTCCCAAACCTTCATCAGGACTATGGAAAGAGAAATAACACGTAATACAAACAGACAAATGTAGCAGGGGAGGGGGCTTGGCCCGGTATTAAAGGGGTTACACCCCAGTTGGCCACCACCTACCCTCACCTGGGAGGTGAGGGGTTAGCTGGGATGATGTTCAGTACTGTGTTTATGCCCCTGCTTCAGCACCAAATGTGTGTCCCCAAGGAAATGTGTATTTTCCCCATTTCAGTGTTTGCACCAACACATACACTGGGATCAGGTCGGGAGGGAAAGGGTTGATTGCATTTTTGTTTTTATGGCCCTTTATTCCCTTTCCCGCCTTTTCAATCCCCATTTGCAGTCTGTGCCATAGGTCGCCATTGAGACTCCATGCAACCTTATGGAGATTTCAGTGGTTTGGGCCCGATATCACAGAAGACCTGCAGGTGGCGCCCGAGAGGAGGAGCGGAGCTTCTCCATTGAAAGTGAATGGAGTAATGCATTTCAATGGGGATCCCTCGAGTCCGACCTCCAGGAAGCTGGCAGCCATAACTCCAGTTCTGTACGTCCCAGATGGCTGGGAATTGGCCACCATGTAGTCATCGTTCTGGCTTGACTTCATGGCAAATACCGACCCTCTCAGAGCAACAGGACGGAGTCAGGTTAATTGTTTAGTTTGGGTTTCTGCCATTGACTTCAATGGCAGAGAAATGCAACTTCTGTAAATGTGCATTTAAAATGTATTTCTGTAACTCCAGTTCGGTGGGTCCTATTGAGCTGAAAGTTGGCCACCCTAGAGAGTCCTCTCCGGCATGAGGGTCTGGAAATTTCTAGCCCGCTCGGCCCAACCGAACGAATTATTTTAATATGTATGTAATTGTGGGAATGTACTGTATTTTGGGTCTGGCAGAAAGCTCGCGAATGATACGGACCCTGCAGTATGTTAATGTCCAAGGGGGCACCCATATGTCTACACAGGGCCCCTGATCAAAGGCTCCCTCACCCTGATTGTATATAATAGGGCGGATGAGAGCAGGACATGAATGGTTCTGGAAGTGTGTGAGGATTCGGGGATTGCGTCCCTTGCGGCGCGGTTCCTCCTCTTTACATAATAGTACTGCAGCGGCTGCTGCCTCCGATCTGCCCCCCGCTGGTGCGCGCACCCCCGCTCTGTTTACAGAGCGCGTGCGCACCCGCGCCTCTTCTACCAGGTCACAGACCTTAGCTCTGCCCCCTCAGTCACGCCGCACCTCCGCTGCGCGCGGCGTGCACGCGTGACATCGCGCAACGAGCCCCAGCTGCGAGTCAAGATTGCTGTGAGCCCTTGTCTCCTGCAGCCTATCCTTTGCATCTGCAGAGGCTCCGCCTCCACTCCGCCTCCACTCCGCCTCCTCTCCTACTGGTTCCTGTCTCCTATAAGAAGCTTCCTCTTCCTGTCATACCTTGCTGAACATAACCTTGTGTAGCCTTTGCGTGTGCCTGTCTTGTCCAGCCCAGTCTTGTCTTGTTCTCTGCAGTTAACCTCTCGTGTACCGACCTGGCTTTGCATTTGGATTCTCTCTGGCTCCTGACCCCTGGCTTACGGATAACGAGGACGAGTACCTCTCCAACCCCAGACCACAGGCTTACGGACTCCAACTACGTGTATCTCTCCAACCCACGGACCCCGGCAAGTATTGGATTAACCCTTTCTACATACCCAGACCCAGCAACGCTACAAACCACCTTCTGGGCTCGCCTCCGCTACTGTGGGTGTGTGGCACAGTCCTTCCCACCTCAGTGCCGGGGTCAGGTCTTGTTTGTGGGCTCGCGCAAGCGTTACAGTATGTTCAGCCCAACAAACATTGACCCCCCTGAGGTGGGCCGAACCACAACTGTTGCTACTCTAGTGGGAAACATACCCCAGGAACCACGTCTTCCGATACCTAATCAGTATGCGGGTGAACCCCTAGGATGCCGAGGCTTCCTGAACCAATGTGACGTCCACTTTGAATTAACCCCTTCTCGCTTCTCTACCGATAGATCTAAAGTGGCTTTTATCTTTTCATTGTTAACCGGAGATGCACTGGCCTGGGTATCTCCTATCTGGGAGTTAATGCCTGAACTCACGCATAACTTTATTTCTTTCAAAAGAAGGTTTCTGCAGGTTTTTGACACTCCTGGCCGCAAGGCTACTGCGGCCTCTTCTCTTTTCCATATCACCCAGGGCCACCGGACCGTCGCGAAGTTCGCTCTTGAATTTCGGATTATTGCAGCGGAGACCGGTTGGAACAACGAGGCTTTAACTCCATCCTTCTGGCATGGCCTCTCTGACTCCGTGAAGGATCAATTGGCTGCATGTGAAAGACCCACTGCCCTGGAGGATCTGATCTCTACATGTATACGGGTGGATCAACGCCTCCAAGAGAGACGAAGTGAACGCCGGATTACACGTACGCCGGTACCTATACCTATCTCTCCTACTCTCTCTCCTTCTTTTGTTCCAGTTCCTGAAGCACCAGATCCCATGCCGCTGGATACTCACCATTTGTCCTTTATGGAAAAACAGCGCCGGAGAAGCGAGATTCTTCCTCCACATCGTCCCTTCGATTATCCCATTGATCTGATTCCTGGTGCCGTTCTGCCTAAAGGCAAGTCTTACCCTCTGTCCCTTCCTGAGTCCCGAGCCATGTCCGAGTATATCCAGGAGAACTTAAAGAAAGGTTTTATTAAGAACTCCACCTCTCCTGCTGGGGCAGGGTTCTTCTTTGTAAAGAAAAAGGACGGATCTCTTCGCCCCTGCATAGATTATAGAGGCTTGAATAAGATAACACAGAAGAACCGTTACCCATTACCACTCATATCTGAACTGTTTGACCGTCTCCAAGGTGCCTCCATTTTCTCCAAACTTGATCTCCGGGGTGCCTACAACCTGATACGCATAAGGGAAGGAGACGAATGGAAAACGGCCTTTAACACCCGCGACGGCCATTATGAGTACCTAGTAATGCCGTTTGGACTCTGTAACGCCCCTGCGGTCTTTCAGGAGTTTGTTAACGAGATTTTCCGTGATGTTCTCAATTTATTCGTCATTGTATACCTTGATGATATACTAATTTTTTCTAAATCCTTGCCTGAACATATCCAGCATACCAAGCTACTACTCTCTCGGCTTCGCCAGAATCGTCTGTATGCTAAGATGGAGAAGTGTATGTTTCACAAAAATTCTACTTCCTTCCTGGGTTATATAATCTCCGAGAAGGGATTTTCCATGGATCCTGAGAAACTAAAGGCGGTATTAGATTGGCCCCAGCCCACATCGCTTAAAGCCATACAGCGATTCCTTGGATTTGCCAATTATTATCGTAGGTTCATCCATAAATTCTCCACACTGGTTGCTCCTATTACCGCTTTGACCAAGAAAGATGCTGATCCTTCCTCCTGGCCTCCGGAGGCTGATCTTGCTTTCAAGTCTTTAAAGAAGGCCTTCACCACCGCTCCCATTTTGCATCACCCCGATCCCTCCCTTCCCTTCACGTTGGAGGTCGATGCTTCGGATATTGGAGCCGGGGCAGTGCTCTCCCAAAGACGTTCTCCTCAAGATCACCTGCATCCATGCGGCTACTTTTCCAAGAAATTCTCCCCCGCAGAGATCAACTATGATGTAGGGAATAGAGAACTTTTGGCTATCAAACTTGCACTCCAAGAGTGGAGACACCTTCTTGAAGGTACCGAGAAACCGATCCTTATTCTTACTGACCACAAGAATTTATTGTATATTGAAGGTGCTCGACGCCTTGGTTCCCGTCAAGCTCGCTGAGCTTTTTTTTCCTCAAGATTCAACTATGTAATCTCTTACATTCCTGGTACAAAGAATTTGAAGGCCGATGCTTTGTCCCGTCAATTCATTTCCAGAGACCGATCCGACGACCTTCCAGAGACTATTCTTCCTTCAAGATTGATCATTGCAGCAAATTCCTTCGATATTTTGGACAAAATTCTGGACTCTCAAACCCGGATTCCAGAGGGTCTGGAGGTACCTGAGGGCTGCCTATATGCGGCAACCAAATTCCGTCAAAAGATTCTTGAGTGGGGTCATGCTTCCAGGTCGGCCGGTCACCCTGGGATCAGAAGAACCACCGATTTAATCAGACATACTTTCTGGTGGCCAGAGATGTTGAACGACATTAAGGAATTTGTTTCATCTTGTTCCATCTGTGCTCGGAATAAGTCCATTCGAAAAAAGCCTTCTGGTCTGCTACGCCCGCTCCCCATTCCTGAACGTCCCTGGTCCCATTTATCAATGGATTTTATTGTGGAGCTGCCCATTTTCAATGACATGAATACCATCTTGGTCATTGTGGATAGGTTCTCCAAGCAAGCCCATTTCATACCCCTCAAGGGCCTCCCTAACTCTGCAACTCTAGCTGATATCTACGTCAAAGAAGTCTTTCGTATACATGGGGTTCCTGTTTCAATTGTATCCGACCGTGGATCTCACTTTGTATCCAAATTTTGGCGAGCTTTTTCTCAAAGACTCAATATCTCGCTTCTTTTTTCTTCCGGGTATCACCCGCAAACCAATGGACAGACTGAAAGGGTAAATCAATCATTAGAACAATATCTAAGATGTTTTGTTTCTGATACACAGGATAATTGGGCTGAGCTCTTACCGTGGGCTGAGTTCGCACATAACTCCCTTAGAAACGAATCCACCCAAGAGTCGCCCTTCTTCATCAATTACGGCTACCACCCTAACTCTCTTCCCATTTCTTCTAATACCTCTGGAGTCCCTGCTGCTGATGCCAGAATCAATGCTCTTCAAGAGTCATGGAATAAGATTCGGAGAACTCTCCAGGAATCCGTTCGGAGACAAAATACCCAGGCGGATCGATTTCGTCTAGAGGCGCCCAGGTTTAAGACAGGAGACAAGGTATGGCTCTCATCAAAGAACATCAGATTAAAGACACCTACCTTAAAATTGGCTCCCAGATTCTTGGGACCATTCAAGATCCTGGAACAGGTTAATCCTGTGGCGTACCGCCTGGACTTACCTCCCTCTATGAAGATACCATCGGTATTCCATGTCTCTCTTCTGAAATCTGTCAAACAGAGTTCCAGGTATCCTGATGTTGTTTCCCCTCCTCCTCCTGTGTTGGTGCATGGTCAAGAGGAATTCGAAATCCGCTCTGTCATTGACTCAAGAATCTCCAGAGGGAAGGTGCAGTTCCTTGTACACTGGAAGGGTTTCGGTCCTGAAGAACGTTCTTGGGTCTCCTGTGACCAGATTCACGCTCCCGGCTTGCTCAGACGCTTCCACACCAGGTACCCAGACAAGCCATTTATGGATCGTCCAGAGCTTGATCCTCAAGGGGGGGGGGTACTGTGAGGATTCGGGGATTGCGTCCCTTGCGGCGCGGTTCCTCCTCTTTACATAATAGTACTGCAGCGGCTGCTGCCTCCGATCTGCCCCCCTCGCTCTGTTTACAGAGCACGTGCGCACCCGCGCCTCTTCTACCAGGTCACAGACCATAGCTCCGCCCCCTCAGTCACGCCGCACCTCCGCTGCGCGCGGCGTGCACGCGTGACATCGCGCAACGAGCCCCAGCTGCGAGTCAATATTGCTGTGAGCCCTTGTCTCCTGCAGCCTATCCTTTGCATCTGCAGAGGCTCCGCCTCCACTCCGCCTCCTCTCCTACTGGTTCCTGTCTCCTATAAGAAGCTTCCTCTTCCTGTCATACCTTGCTGAACATAACCTTGTGTAGCCTTTGCGTGTGCCTGTCTTGTCCAGCCCAGTCTTGTCTTGTTCTCTGCAGTTAACCTCTCGTGTACCGACCTGGCTTTGCATTTGGATTCTCTCTGGCTCCTGACCCCTGGCTTACGGATAACGAGGACGAGTACCTCTCCAACCCCAGACCACAGGCTTACGGACTCCAACTACGTGTATCTCTCCAACCCACGGACCCCGGCAAGTATTGGATTAACCCTTTCTACATACCCAGACCCAGCAACGCTACAAACCACCTTCTGGGCTCGCCTCCGCTACTGTGGGTGTGTGGCACAGTCCTTCCCACCTCAGTGCCGGGGTCAGGTCTTGTTTGTGGGCTCGCGCAAGCGTTACAAAGTGTTATAAATCACACTTTAAGACAAAGGTTTTCCTGGCCAGATCCCCTTCTGGCAGACTTAGAGGCGCCACTTCTTTAGTGTGGGGTTAGGGAAATGAGACCCAAAGTAAAGAATTATGCGCATGTGCCAGTTACCTGGGGCAGGTACCAAAGTGCTTCCCATGTTAGCTGGCAAAGGGTCATTGGGTACAGGTATTTGATAACCAATACCTGACAACCAATGTTAAGGGATAGGGCTTAAATCTTATATAAACATGTGTAAGCCCTATGCCCAGTGTCTTCATTACATCTGAATGATTCCTGACTACCTGATGAATTGCTAATCCTGTCTTGATTACTTCATTGACCCCTTCCTACGTAAGTGTTCATATTCTGTGTGTTATTTTTATATTCTGTGTGTGCACCTTTTTCAAGGAATAAACTTTCTTTATTATATCTTAGTCGCATTCAATTCAACCCAGTGATTTTGTGTGTATATTATAACCCTGCACAAGCTACCGTGACAACAAAGCACGAACATTTTGAAAGATTGGTGTTCCAGGGAATGCCTTGATTGGGACAAAACATTTTTGCTATCGGGGGTCCCTGACACAACCAATGACACGGTCATAACCGCGGCACTCGAAACAGTTGAAGTGTGGGGAAGGGCACAAATAAAGGGGAAAGTGTTACACTATGATACTAAAGATTTATTTTTACTGTGTGTGTGTACTGACAATCTTGACCTTGACCATGTACCTGAGAGTCTAGCAGGGGCAGGAGAGGGTGCTGTGTGGAAAATCATTACCTCGTATAGTTCCCCAGTTGCCCGTAATGTCTCCGCTAATGTAACTATAGTAGATAAGGTCAAAGAGGGAAAAACAATGGAACATTTTCAAAGTGAAATGTGCCCTGCTGTCCCCACCTTCTCCATGGAGAATTCCCAGACGTCCCCTGAGGCACTCATGATGGCCATGGGAAAGCTAGTGGAGAAATCCATGCAAGTTTGAAAGGGCAACAATTACTATAGGCAACAATGGACTTTCTCAAGAGCATGACCACCTCAAGTGGTAAAGATGATTTTGAGAGTTGGATAGAGCAGGCCACCCAGATGGTGCAAGAATGAGAGCACGTAAGAAAGTCCGGATCGCCGAGAGCCTTAAAGGGCCCCACTCACTATCAGGGCCGCCGATAGGGACGAAGAGCCGGGACAATTAGGGGTCCCAGCAGCCGGACAAAGCAGTTGGGCCTGCTGCCGTTCCTCATGTTGCCTCTGGACCCGGCTCCCCCAGCTGCAGGCATCTCCCTCACTGACTGTCCCACGCTGAGCTTTTGATGCTGGGTTCAGTTTCCAGCTTGCACTGGCATGAGAGAGAAGCCTGGCGTGTGCCGGCGTAAGGCACTCTGCAAGGACAGTCAGTGGGAGAGGCCCTCAGCTATGGGCCAGTCCCGGCGGCAACAAGAGGACCAGAAGTTCGGGGAGAGCCAAGGCAGCAGAAGCCTGAGACCATCCCCAAGGTAGGTAAGTTTGCGTTTATGTTTTTTTTTTTTTGCTGACTGTGCATGCGCAAACAGCTCTTGCTGGGTGCTCGTGCACATGCTTATGATCGCAGTGGTCTCAGGTCTCTGGTGTCCCCGGTTTTCCCCAGCTGCGGCAGGCCTCCTTCCAGGCTTTCCTCTCTCACGTGCTGCTGTGGGCCTCCCTCACTGGGCCTCTCTCACGCCAGTGCATGCACAGCTGGGCCCAGCTTCCGGCGTACATTGGCATGAGAGAGAGTCCCGGCACACAGCGACTTCAGAGAAAGGTTTGGCATGCACCGGCATCAGAGAGAGGCCAGGCGCGCTCGAGTGAGGGAGGCCGGCAGCTGGGGAGACCTGTGGCCCAGTGGCACCCAGAGGCCCAGCAGCCAGACAAAGAAGTTGGACCCGATCTTTGGCCAGGCCCAGCTTCCAGCGCCAGCCAGCTGGGCCCCTGCAGTCACTGGGCCATGAAGACTTGTCCCAGCTCTCCCCCCCTGTCGGCGGCCCTGTCTGCAGGTCTCCCCTCATCCCTTTAAAAACCCTTCAGTAATGGTGAGGACTCTTCCAGGGATGCTGTTTAATCATAAGAGACAGCCTCAAGTCCCTGTCCTTCAAATTCAACCGGTTGTGTTTCTGAACTGCCATTTTCTGCCTAATATCCTCATCGTACTTCCACCAGGCAACACCCCATAAACTTTTTGAAGCATCCTATATGATGGCTAGCTATTTAAGAAGCGCAGAACAACCATGCAGAGCCTTATCTTCCACTATATTTACCAAAATTGAGAGTGCCAAACAACCCATTGCCATATATCTTGGCACTTGCTTCTTTATCCTCATCCTGCCGCTCGCCATTCTTGACCACTTTTTCCAGCAAGTCCTTAAACCCCGGCAACACACTCTACTCCTCCAAATATTCAGCCACCCAATTTTTTTCTTGTGTTGCTACCGGAAGATGAAAACCCCAGCACCTTGCAAAACACAGGTAAGATTCCTTAACCTTTTTGACCTTCCTACCATAGCCATCTGTTCTAACGGCTTTGCCAGTCTCGCTGCCACCCAGATCCCTGCTGCCAACCCATCCACCTCACTTGCCCTCGCCACTGCCATAACCCCAGAACCTAGCTCCCCTAGTCTCCAAAGTCCCCCCTCCTCCCCCCACCGTCAAACAAAAATCCTAATTTTGCTCATGTGCTCAGTTCAGATGTTAGGATTAAGGCATGACTAAAATACTACAATGTTGTCCTCTTGAATAATGTTTATTTTAGAGAGAAATAGAAATAGAGACATGGATAGAAAGACTTACTGTAATGTTTAAAACCTTTATGCCGCCAGAGTGCCACCAGGCTTCCAGGATTGCAACCGTGTTATGTGAACAGAAGTGGAGGGGCCCCCACTTGCGTTCCAATCAAGTTCACCAACATGATAATAAGATTTTGCAAAGCAAACTGTTTAGGACGAATTCGCAAAAAAAAAAAAAAAAACAAACTCGCAAAGGAACGCCATTTTTCCAGCGGATTCAAAATCTGGTGAAAACTTTACCCATCTCTACCAGTGGGTTCTATTTCTTAAGGTCGTCATCTGCAAACTTGGGGTGAAACCAGTGCATCAAACAGCGCCAAGTTTATTGAAGAAAAGCAATCCCATGTAAGGCAATTCGATTTTTACATTTTTGTATGAAAAGGTTACTCTGTATCCATACAGTACATGGCAGTTTTCTAATGAAACATTTATTGTTTCTGCTTCTTTTCTGAAAAGACAAAGTCATACTACAGGATTCTTCCAGATAAACGGGAATAGGCCAGCCATACAAGTGTGCCTTTGAAAGATAAGCTGATACAAGTGTGTCTTCAATGCACAAACAACTTGTTAAACATCTTGTCATATGTGTGCTGCGGACATGAATTGGTCTGTTCATGGAACAGATGAAGAATGGTATTACAGTCTCACGATCAAGAGTAACATCTACAGGAATTTGTTCATCTGCCAACACCGCAAGAAATATTGCTGACATGGGAGTTGCATAAGAAACATTGACCTGATTGGCTGGGACGGTTTTTGAGGTGTGTACTGTACAGTATGTGTTGTGCTAGGAGGAAAAAAAAAACCCATAGCTTTCAGCCTATTGGGTAATGTACATGATGAGGATTGGTATGGTTTGTGCACACACTGCAGAAAATATCCTGTGATGATGCCTTATTAGCTGAAAAAGTTACTGCTTATTGGATCTTAGCCACTTGTTCGATATCCAGTTATTTCATTGGTAGATCTGACCTAATTGAGGACATCGCTATCATGATAATCTATTTAAGTCTTCTGACGCAGAACACCTAGGAAGTGGATGAAACACGGCTCCGGTGTAAGAGTTGACCACCACGGGTATGTGTGTATATCACCAAAGATTTGGAGGGATGTCCATTATTCTGTGATTGGCAGTTGTGATCTGAGGGTAACCCCAAAAGTCTCTACGCCTCTGATCCGTACTAGACCCATAACCGAGTGGTGAGTATTAATAGGCTAACAATGGAGGTTTTATGTGGTCTATCCAGAGCAAGGAACATTCCTGAAGGGACAAAAAGAGGACACAATTATCAAGTTTTTTTTACCGAGGGAGGCAGACACCAGTTGACACAAAAGAGAGGGTTAAAAATGCAGTTGTAGTCACAACTCTTAAACTGATTTTAAGGCAGAAGAAGTCACAATGGGCAGATAATGCAGAATTTTTGCTCGCAAAAAGAGCAGCAGAAAAAAAGAATGAGAGGAGCAGTTAGAAGAGAAAGCAGATCTGTCGCATCTTAAGGAGCAACTGATAGAGAATTTACAGATACCTAATATTAAATTACATTTTCAGACCCGCAAGTGAAACTGCATGAAATGGAAACTTTGTTTAATCTAAATCATTTTTTTAAATGCTAATAAATATTGTCCCAGCTTAATAACAAAAATAAAAGAATGTCTTAAATTAAAGAAAATATGACATTTGTATTATAGTAAACTGTGTAATTTATATTATGTTGTATAAGTTTTATAAACAACGTACTGTATAAACTGTTTTAGTGATATTCACTAATATCTCCTGGGTTTTTATCCCAAGATCCCCAAAGATTTTGAAATAAAAAGGAAACATTTAATATTACAAGTTTTTTTTTAGAGTGATAACCTAACTGCTGAGTTGTAACTCTTAAACAGTGCACTTCATTGACTAAACAATGTTGAAAATGTACCTTAATGCTAAAAGGTATTTATTATAACTTGATATTGTTCCCATTAGGGTATAAGTGGTTTGAATTTTCACAAACTAGATTTTATTCTTGATTATTGCAATATTATGCCAGCTAAATAAATGCTGACATGAGAAAAACATGGATATAACTATGGAATCTAAATTTAACACCCGCAATCTCTCTGAAAATTATATTAAACTATCTTTATATTGTCTCTAAATTCAAGACATATATGTTTTCATTAGCAATGATATAATCATGTACCAGTATGTTCAATGTTTCATTGGTAACGTATTATGCTATTATTTTTGTAAATAATTAGTAAATACTCTTTTGGAATGAAGTGTACACTATTATTGGTTTTGAAACAGTTTCTTATGTAGGCAGACCTGGCATGGGTTTTGTAAAGCACAAAGCGGCAATGTATTAAATATTGTGATTTTTTTTATATAGGTATCTAGGTTATATGTTACAACATTTTCTACCCCAGGAGTGCAAAATGTCATAGTGATGGGTTCTACTTTTGTGTTTTAGGTTACCGAAAAACACTGTATTTCACATGTTGCTATTAATGACAAAAAGGGTGTCATTTTTTAAGGTTGTGATCATATCAATGGTTAAAATATACTGTCAGCTTGGATATCCGACAAATTTAAGAACAATGAATATTGATCAAAGTCACGTGGTATCCCACCAGTGGCTCATTATTTAAGAACATGTATGCAAACAGTTAAATAGCGTCTGAACCCTAAAAATAATACTCCCGTACTTAAAACGACTTACTATTTTGTTTGATACGAGCCTGCTATTACTCTGTGATTAATGCTCATCTATACTCTATAGCAGCGGTGCTCAGCTCAATTCTAGTCCTCAAAACTCCCCAACAGGTCAGGTTTTCAGGATTTCCCTGCTTCAGCACAGGTGGCTCAATCGATTGAGCTACCTTTGCTGAAGCAGGGATATCCTGAAAACCTGACCTGTTGGGGAGTTTTGAGAACTGGAGTTGCTGCTCTATAGCAGGGGTGCGCAAACGTTTTGTCTTGCACCCCCCTGACTGCTCGCCCCCACTGCTTGCACCCCCACTCACCTTGTATCAAGCGTCAATGATGCCGGGTCATGTGACATCACGTGTTGCCATGGCGCAGCGTCACACCAATCCGTCTGAATAAAGGTGAGTTGCAGAGGCCTCGCGCGGTCCCCCGGCATTTCATTTAAATGCTTTGGGGAAGAGCGCGGAGCCCCTGTAATTGCAGCGCCCCTCCCTCCCCCCATAAAAATCTCACGACCCCCCCAGTTTGTGCACCCCTGCTCTATAGCACACTGATCGAGCTTAGTAGGCTCTCTGTGGTTAATGCTCAGAATATTCTGTTAACCTTGGATTTTTTTCTTGATCATAATCTAGGAATGAAAGGTTAAAGCAACTTCTATTCAGACTTGTTTCACAGTCTCTGTGTTAAGCAGTGTGGTGCTGCAAGGAAGGGGGGAGCGGTCCCCTCTCTTTCTTTTTATCTTGGTCTTGCACAGTTTAACTATTTTCTCTCAGTGGGACAGTGTTACTTATCGGGTGGAGAACATCACAGCAGCATTAGTTTTAACTCCATCTGTCTTTTCTTTTTCTTCTGGTTTGAACTCACAGAGTTTCTGCTGCGTGTAAGTTAATATACGATTTTAGAAAACTGGGTGAAGAAATTATCATACTTTCTTGAGGAGTAACATTTATATTTAAGAGATACAGGTTCACAGTTGAAAGAAATTGCAGGTGGAAAAGATGAGTAAAGGAACCCCTGACCAAATAAGGGGAAGGGGGCATGACCCTTAACCCGAGGGCCCTGCAGTTAAATATGACAATGGATAAACATTTTTTATTTCTACATAATTGTCCCCAAAAATTGTTACAAGAAATGAGGGGGAAGAGGGAGAAAGGAGGAAGAGGGGATGAGTGAGAAAGCAGGGAGAGGGGATCATGGAGAAAGGAGGGAACAGAAATAATAATATTCTCATTCAATAATATACAGTTAGACTGTCTATACAGTACAGTACTTACTCTGTTCTGACCGAGCGAATCCTCTTTATAACTGTAGTCTTTGTATGGGCATGACAGCAGACACAGCTATGAGTGACGTCGAGGCCCGAGTTATTTAACCAGGCTTGGATATGGCTTATTTGTTGTCCTTTCAGGTACATCTGCCAAATTCTCATGCTCACCTCCTTTGAAATAACTGTTCTGGGCATTGCTGCTTCTGAAAAGAAATGAAATGAAGCCCAGTGAATGTACAGTAAAGTACAGTATGCACAGCATTTGTCATGTAACAGTAATGTTTACACCCTCTTTTAACACCTGTATCACCGAGTCGGGAATACAGTGCATAAAAGTTCAACCAAAATGGATGTCACCCACAATGGCTGATCTGTCTGTGAAACAACTGCTTTCTGTCCAGATACTGTATTGTGCTTAATCTTCTGACATGAATCAGTCCAAATTCTACCTACGGCTAACTGCTGCTGTCCCTGAGAATAGAAAGAAAAATGCAGCAGCTCTCTGCGTGCCAAAGGCAAAGATGGACAGAAAGCCTACGGTGCCTAAAGAAAATGCACTAAATGTTCCCATGGCAAAACATCCTGACCGGGGTTTTGCAGGAAGAAAATTGGAAGCGTCATAAATAAGGACATTGAATGGGTTCAAGCGAACGTTCCCGAACCAGACAACCCTCGGTCTACGATAGATGCAGATGAACAAGAAGTCCCCAGCACCACCTATGCACAGCCAAAACGTCCACCTGACAACATGTTACGCCGGTGCTGCCTGCAGACCAGACCCGTCCCCTGTGCTGAGGTGGGACGTAGGGATACACCCACCCGCAGCAAAGGGAGCGTGTCCGGAGTGTGGTGTTATTGTTGCCAGGCCAGGTATAGTAGTGAGGACAATACTTGCCGGTACCGGTAGTAGAGAAGGAGTTTGCCGTTACCAAGATCAGGGATGCCAGAACTCACGAAGTCCAAGTAGAGCCAAAGTCGAGAGCCAGAGGGGGTAGTCGTCCAATCCGCGTCAATACCTGAGGAGTCACTGAGTGAATAGTCAAATGCTTCCATACAGAACTATGTCGAGTGACGAGTGATGGGAAGCACAGGCATAATAAAGCTGGGCAGGCCAATGGGAAAAGAGGGCAGGCCTGGAGGACTGCAAGGAGTCCTCCCTGATAGGAGAGAGGTGTTACAGCCCAGCTGAGTGTAATCATTGATTTGCCTTGAACTGTGTGATGCTTGGGGGCGACGCCTCACTGCAGCAGCAGTGGTTAAAAGTGCCCTGTTAGGCGTGTGCTCTGTAAACTGAGGATGCATGCACATAACGTCTGGGGCTGGCGTGCGTGTAGGAGGGCGTGGGCGCGACCGGCGCTGAGCAGAGGAATCGCCGAGGGGAGTGATCCCGCGACGGCGGCAGGGGCGAGGAGCCGTGGAGACCGGTAAGGCAGGATTGTTTATTGTGTCCAGGGACTCCTTGCGGAGAGGGAGTGCTTTGTGTGAGAAGCGAGGAGAACGCCGATTCCTGACAGTACCCGCCTCTTCAGGAACGGCCTCAGGACGGTCCAAGAACGGTTTCTCTGGAAACTTTTTCCTGAAGGACTTAAGAAGAGCCGGGGCATGAATGTCCTTTGAAGGTACCCAGAATCTCTCTTCAGGGCCAAAGCCCTTCCACTGCACCAAGAACTGAAGCTGACCCCTGGATAGGCGAGAATCCAAAAGGGAGTGAACTTTGTATTCCTCGTTATTTTGTACAGTAATGGGATCCGGTTTACGAGTCTGATCCGGAAAGAAGTGACTGGAGATAAATGGTTTTAAGAGGGACACATGGAAGACATTGGGAATCTTCATACTGGGTGGTAGTTGGAGCCGGAATGCCACAGGATTGATTTGTTCACAAATAGGGAAGGGACCCAGGAACTTAGGTGCCAGTTTAGGAGATGGTACCTTGAGGTGGATATTCCTAGAGGAGAGCCATACCAAATCCCCTGGTTTGTAACTGGGCGCCGAACGACGACGACGATCGGCCTGTCGTTTCGATCTGCGGGAGGAGTTGAGAAGGGTAGACTGAATCCTGGACCATGCGGTTTGGAGGGAAGAAATGCGTTCATCTACGGCTGGTACTCCAGAAGGAATGTTGGGGATGGGAAGACAGGGAGGGTGGAACCCATAATTTATAAAGAAGGGAGACTCCCGGGTGGACTCGTTTTTTGCAGAATTGACGGCATACTCTGCCCAAGAGAGGAGTTGAGCCCAATCATCCTGGAAATCGGATATAAAACATCTCAGGTACTTCTCCAGGGATTGATTGATTCTCTCCGTTTGTCCATTGGACTGAGGATGATAGGCGGAAGAGAAGGAAGAAGAGATGCCCAATCTCTTCGTGAAAGCTCTCCAAAATTTGGATACGAACTGAGAACCTCTGTCAGAAACAATGGACGAAGGAATCCCATGAATCCGGAAAATCTGCTCCGTAAAGATATCAGCAAGGGTGGGGGAGGTGGGTAATTCTTTAAGTGGAATGAAATGGGACATCTTCGAGAACCTGTCCATGACCACCAAGATAGTGTTCATTCCTCTGGACCTGGGCAACTCCACGATGAAATCCATAGAAATGTGGGACCAGGGGCGGTCGGGAACTGGAAGGGGTAACAGAAAACCCTGAGGCTTTTGACGGAGAGTCTTGCTTTGAGCGCACGTGGGGCATGCGCGGGTAAATTCCAGAATATCTTGAGACATTCTTGGCCACCAGAAATTCCGACGAATGAGATCAGTAGTCTTCTTAAAACCTGGATGACCTGCAGATTTAGAGGAGTGACCCCAAGACAGGACTTCTGGAACAAATTTGGATGGTACAAAGAGTTTGTTGTCGGGAACGACCAAATCCTTGGGAATGCGTCTCTGGGAGTGCAAAATCTTGTCAAGATTCTTGAAAGTAGACGTGGCAAGAATACTCTCATGTGGAAGGATAGTCTCCAACGATTCCTCTGGCCTCTCCTCAGAAGAATGTATTCGGGAGAGCGTCTGCCTTTACGTTCTTGGTCCCGGGGATATAGGACAGGTTTAAAATCGAATCGAGAAAAAAAAAGAGCCCAACGAGCCTGTCGTGGACCAAGGCGTCAAGCATTCTCTATGTAAAGAAGGTTCTTGTGGTCCGTGAGAATAGTAAACGGCTCTTTCGACCCCTCCAGCAGGTGTTTCCACTCTTGAAGAGCCATCTTCACGGCCAGAAGTTCCCTGTTACCCACGTCATAGTTCCTCTCGGCAGACGAGAATTTTTTGGAAAAATATGCACAGGGATGTAACTTTGCTTGGGACGTGGGTCTCTCAGACAGAACGGCACCAGCGCCGCAATCAGAAGCGTCGACCTCCAGTACAAAGGGAAGTTCAATGTCGGGATGACGGAGAATAGGTGCGGATATAAAGGCTTCCTCGACGTCGGAGATGGCCTCGGATGACCAAGCAGAAGGATCAGCTCCTTTTTTGGTGAGCGCAGTAAGGGGTGCCACAATGGTGGAAAAACTCCGTATAAACTTATGATAATAATTAGCGAAGCCTAAAAAATGTTGTATGGCCTTGGGAGAATTGGGTCTTGGCCATTCAGTGACCGCTTGAAGTTTACTGGAGTCCATCATAAACCCCTCATCTGAAATGATATACCCCAGGAACGGAGTAGAGGTCGTATGAAAGGTGCACTTCTCCAGTTTAGTGTATAAATGGTGTTCACGGAGACGGGAAAGGACATAGGAGGTGTGGCATATATGGTCCTGGAGATCTTTGGAAAAAATCAGGATATCATCCAAGTATACAATAACAAAAATATTGAGTACCTTACGAAAGACGTCGTTGATGAAATCCTGGAAGACAGCGGGAGCATTACATAAGCCGAAAGGCATTACCAGATATTCATAGTGTCCACTACGCGTGTTGAAGGCCGTCTTCCATTCATCCCCCTTCCTGATGCGCACCAGGTTATAGGCACCACGTAGATACAACTTGGAAAAAATCTTGGCCCCCTGTAATTTATCGAACAGTTCGGTAATAAGGGGAAGGGGGTAACGATTTTTAATAGTGATGTGGTTTAAACCCCTGTAGTCAATGCAAGGCCTCAACGACCCATCCTTTTTCTTGACGAAGAAAAACCCAGCCCCTGCTGGGGAATTGGAGTGACGGATAAAGCCTTTCTTGAGATTCTCCTGGATATACTGCTGCGGCCGAGTTTATTTGAGCATTTGCCCGGTTTCGGCTGCAGCAGTAACCAGGCACACGCCGGGATGTGCCTGGCGCGCGCCGAAGCCGCGGAGGAGCGCCTTCCGATCGGGGCTTTCTCCCTCCGCTCGCCGGGTCCGCCGGGTCCCCCGGAACCCCCTGCCGCCGTCCCCCACATCGCGGGACACCAGGGCTCTCTCGGGGAGCCCTGGACGCGCGTGCAGGGGGCACAGGCACCCGATGACGCGTGACGGCGCGTCGATGACGCGTGACCGCGCGTCGATGACGTGCGGCACGCCGAGGGAGTGCGGCTAGCATGCCGGGGCATCCCCAGGCTTGCGGAGCTAGCCGCACTCAAATAAAATGTGCCGCCTCTGTATTCATCCATAGCGTGAGATTCTGGTAACGACAAGGGGTAGGTCTTGGTCTTGGGTAGGGAGTAGCCAGGAACTAGATCGATTGGACAATCGTAAGTCCTGTGTGGCGGCAAGAGGTCTGACTGTACCTTATTGAAAACGTCCCGGAATTGATGGTAAACGGAAGGTAGAATAACTTCGGGAACAGAGGTATTGGCCAGCAGTTGATGAGTCTCGCCTGACCTCGGCCTCCAGGAAATGGGAGCGGAGGAAGTCCAGTCAATGAGAGGATTGTTAAGCTGTAGCCAAGGAAGACCAAGGGTGATGGGTATCCCAGGAGCGTGAATGGCATCGAGAACTAAGGTCTCCTTGTGTAGATGTGAAGACAGAAGCAAGGGAGCCGTCTCTAAGGAGATGTGGGCCGGGGTAAGAGGACGTCCATCGATACCGACGAGTGTGATGGGAACCTTCTTTCTCACTAGTGGTATGTGGTTAACCCTGGTGAATTCTAGATCCACGAAGTTTCCTCCAGCTCCTGAGTCAATGAAAGCAGCGGTAGAAGTCTTGAACTTATCGCCTGAAAGGAAGACTGGAAATGTAAGTTTCTTAGGGAGTTCACCTTTAAGAAGGGGACGTGGAGACATTACACCCAAAGAGAGACCCTCTGTACTCACTGGGTGTTCCCGTTTCCCGGACACAGTGGACACTCCCGAACCCGATGTTCCATGGATCCGCAGTAGAAACACAATACCCCGGCGTGGCGGAACTGCCGTATCGGTGTGCGGATGCGTTGTACCCCCAATTGCATTGGCTCTGGCAACTCCAGTGCAGGACGAAGAGGTGTGGTAGCACTTGAGGGATCAGGAGTGTTGCTGGGAGTACTGGAGAACGGAACTGGAAAGTTAGAGAAGCGAGTGCGCTGACGCTCTGAGCGGCGTACCTGGATGCGTTGATCCACTCGGATGGCCAAATCAATCAGGACCTCCAGTTGATCCGGCCTGGATTGGCGAGAGAGTTTGTCCTTGATGGGATCTGCCAGGCCTTGCCAGAATACGGAGACGAGGGCCTCTTGTCCCCAGTTAGTCTCGGCTGCTAGAGTCCGGAATTCCACAGCATACTGCGACACCGTTTGCCGTCCCTGCGTGATCTGGAGTAGAGAAACAGATGCCATCTCCCGACGAGCGGAGGAATCGAATACCCGTTGAAACTCGGCTTTAAATGCTGGGTAATCTTGGGTAAGGTCAGAACGTAGCTCCCAAACCTGGGAAGCCCAAGCCAGGGCGCTGCCAATGAGGAGGATATAAATGTAGGCTACTTTCTTGCGATCAGTATTGTAGAGATGGGGAGCCATTTCAAACTGCACCTCACACTGGTTTAGAAAACCCCTACAATCTTGCGGTTCACCTGCATAAGGCTTGGGAGGAGGAATCCTTACATCTGAGCTGCTAACTGCGCTTGCGGAGTGGGGGCTTACATCTGGCAGGATCGCGGTCAGTACCCTGTCTGAGAGTACTGCGACCTGGCGTGTAAGTGCCACAATTTGATCCGCCATGGCCTGGTTTTGCTGAACCAGATTAGAGAGAAACTGCTGTAGTTCGGTCTGGTTTGCGTCTTGTGGGCTCGACATAATGTTACGCCGGTGCTGCCCACAGACCAGACCCGTCCCCTGTGCTGAGGTGGGACGTAGGGATACACGCACCCGCAGCAAAGGGAGCGTGTCCGGAGTGTGGTGTTATTGTTGCCAGGCCAGGTATAGTAGTGAAGACAATACTTGCCGGTACCGGTAGTAGAGAAGGAGTAGTTATTGCCGTTGCCAAGATCAGGGATGCCAGAAGTCACGAAGTCCAAGTAGAGCCAAAGTCGAGAGCCAGAGGGGGTAGTCGTCCAATCCGCGTCAATACCTGAGGAGTCACTGAGTGAATAGTCAAATGCTTCCATACAGAACTATGTCGAGCAACGAGTGATGGGAAGCACAGGCATAATAAAGCTGGGCAGGCCAATGGGAAAAGGGGGCAGGCCTGGAGGACTGCAAGGAGTCCTCCCTGATAGGAGAGAGGTGTTACAGCCCAGCTGAGTGTAATCATTGATTTGCCTTGAACTGTGTGATGCTTGGGGGCGACGCCTCACTGCAGCAGCAGTGGTTAAAAGTGCCCTGTTAGGCGTGTGCTCTGTAAACTGAGAATGCATGCACATAACGTCTGGGGCTGGCGTGCGTGTAGGAGGGCGTGGGCGCGACCGGCGCTGAGCAGAGGAATCGCCGAGGGGAGTGATCCCGCGACGGCGGCAGGGGCGAGGAGCCGTGGAGACCGGTAAGGCAGGATTGTTTATTGTGTCCAGGGACTCCTTGCGGAGAGGGAGTGCTTTGTGTGAGAAGCGAGGAGAACGCCGATTCCTGACACAACAGAAGCCGAACAAGACGTCCCCTGCCACACCAATGCACAACCAGACAGACCTCTGACAACAGAAGCCGAACCAGACGTCTCCTGCCCCACCGATGCACAACCAGACAACCGTCTGACAACAGAAGTCAAACCAGACGTCCTCTGCCGCACTGATGCACAAGCAGACGACCCTCTGACAACAGAAGCCGAACCAGTTGTCCCCTGCTGCACTGATGCACAACCAGACGGCCCTCTGACAACTGAAGCAGTACAACAACACTTCCCCTGTTCCACTGACATCCCCCTCCAATCACCCACCCTCTTAGAGTGACAACACGATTCCACCCTCACACATTTTGTGAGCCAGAGTTCTGTAGGTCGCATACTGGAATCTTTAAGTGACTACGGAAGAATTTGCAACACAACACAGCAATACAGGGAAAGAATGAATACAAAGTGAATGTCTCCCCAGCTGATCTTAAGTGCCGGCTGAGACTACAAAGGACGGGGGACATTTACAGTTTATGTGGGTGATCCCACACATTGCGGGAGGCGGTGAGAGACATCGTTATCGATTCTGTGGTTCACTAATCAGTGATACATGCCTATTTTACTGGCACTATTGTAAGTGCGTTTTTTATATTTTACCATAAAGTTTTCACTTCTTTTATTGATCTGTGCTATGTAGTTTTTCCCATTTCCCCTTCTACTGCTGGAGTACCCATCCATCTCTGTAATATCGGAGGGAAGGCGCATATGTGTTTATCGTGGGAATTATTCCCTCTACGCTATTTGAACACTTCTATCCTGTGAGTAGGCTGGACATAGAGCCAAGACCACTATCTATTAACTCCCACTGTGTTCCTACGTCTACACTTATATTGCCTGTGTCGTTTTTCTTTTCTCCCATATGCTCCCCCTGGATTTCTTGAGAATCTAAAAGTTGCACTTACACATTTAAAATGCATAAAAACATGTCAGCAGACATCTATTAGAAGAGAGATGCTGTGCAGACCAGCTTCCAAGACACTGAGATGACAAGCTCCTCGCGTTCGGCTCCTCCCTCACAATGACGTCACCCAACACACTTGGGACTAGGATAGAAGACTGGTCGTTATGCGTTACTCCTGTAGCTTGATTGCCGAAGGATTGTCACACTATGCTTCAGAAGCTCCAAAAGAATCAGTGAAGTAGGCTTTATCATTAACAAGAGAGAGAAGCAACTTAGTGGAATATGAAAGCTCATGGGAAAGAGCAGCCAGATCATCATTCAATTGACAAAGAGATACAGGCTTCAAATTATCCAAGCGTGTGCCCAAACATCAAGTCACAATGAAGTGGAAGATTTCGACCATGAAATCAACCAACTTAACAAAGGAAATTGTTGAGGTTGGCATAGAGATCAAAGTTTCCATCTTTGCTGATGACACTAAATTGTGTAAGGTAGTAGAATCAGAGCAAGATGTAATTTCTCTCCAGAAGAACTTGGATAGATTACAAACTTGGGCAGGTAAATGGCAGAGGAGGGTTAATACAGGTTATTACCTGTATTACCTTAATACCAGGTAAGGTTATGCATTTAGGAAACAAGAATAAACAGGTGACACAAATTAAATGGTGGAAAATTATATGATCCCTGATGGATAAGGATTTAGGAGTGCTTGTCGACAACAGGCTTTGTAATAGTCCCCAATGTCATGCCGTAGCTGCAAAGGCAAATAAGATCTTATCTTGTATTAAACGGGGAATGTATGAAAGGGAAGTAAGCATAATTATGTCCCTTTATAAAGCATTAGTAAGACCACACCTTGAATATAGAGTACATTTTTGGGCATCATGCCATGAAAAAGACATTATGGAACTTGAAAAAGTGCAGGGAAGAGCCACTAAATTAAAAAAGGGGATGGAAAATCTGATTCATGAGGAGAGGCTAGCTAAATTAGATTTGTTTACTTTAGAAAAGAGGTGTATTAAGCTGAGTCCATAGAGACTGCAGCCGTGCGGAGGCTGAGGGAAAGCAGGTGCTTTCCCTGGCCTTACTACGCGCGCGCCGTCCGGGAGCATGTCTAGGGCCAGTTACGTCACGGAGCTGGATCCCCTCATTGGGTGAACTGCTCACGTAACCGGCCCTCTGCTCCCCTCAGAGCTGAAACTTACATTTTTCTGTCTGCTATGCCTCTGCACGCCTGCGGAAGCGTGCGGGAGCCCCTGCTAAAGCCGCTCTCATTGCGGCTGCAGGGGCTCACTGACAAGCGTGAGCGCGGCTCAGCGTGGGTCAGTGGCTAAGCGCTGACCATGCCCGCGGCCTAAGAGGGGAATGATAACTATATACAAATATATTCAACGACAATACAAGGAGCTTTCAAAAGATCTATTAATCCCAAGGCGAGTATAAACATGGTCATCCCTTAAGGTTGAAGGAAAGGAGATTTACCTGCAACAAAGGAAAGGGCTCTTTACAGTAAGGGCAGTTAAAATGTCGAATTCATTACCCATGGAGATTGGGATGGCAGATATAATAGATATCTTCAAAATAAGGTTGGATATCTTTTTGGAAAGGTATACAGATAAACCAAATAAGTAAACTTTGGAAGGATGTTGATCCAGTGAATAATCTGATTGCTATTATTTGGAGTGAGGAAGGAATTTATTTTTCCCCTTATGAGATATCATTGAGAGCAGTAGTGTTTCAGCGTAAACTTTTTTTAAAGTGCATGTGATAGGTGATTAAATAAACACAAATTGTGACAAAGTAAAAATGGAGTAAATCTAAAATACAATCCATTTATATTGTGAGGTGCTGCTCCAGAAAATCTTTCCAGGGTCAAAAGAACACAATACAGAGCAAAACAGGAGCTCGATTGGAGTGAGAGTCCTGGGAATCCCACGTGGAGGGGACTTAACAGATGGACGGATTGTTCTTATCTTGCTGGAGTCTTGTGAGCTCACAACATTTGTATTCAATGTACAGTTTGTGAGTACATTGATTTTATTCTTTCCACTTACATAAAGTTTTATACAAGATTACGCTATGTTGGTATCTTTTTCTTTTCATACCTAATACCGTGCAGTCATTTCCTGACCCTTGCCTGTTCCATCCATGGTCATCTGAGCATCCACTAAAGGTTCCTAAAGCTGTAAAGGTTTTGGAATGTGTGAGTGCAGTTGACTCTGGTTCACTGGGTCTGCTATATGCTTGTGTCATACTGTGTTACACTATTTTGTGTTATTTTTCTCTCCGCATATCTTCTGAGAGCTGCGCTCCTGTTTTGCTCTGTATTATGAGATATCATTGGATGATATTTCACTGTTTTTTTTGTTTGCCTTCCTCTCGATCAATATACTGTAAATACTAATATAGGATAAAGTATCTGTAATCTAAATTTAGCATAGGTTGAACATGATGGACCTATGTCTTTTTTCAACCTCATCTACTATGTAACTATGTAAATTGTCCCCTCAAGATCCTGATAGGAGATTTCAATGCAAATATTGGTGCCCCATAGAAGGATGAAGCATCAATTGGTTAGTATGGTTATTGCAACAGGAATAATTGTGTAGACAGATTTTTATAATTTGCAGAATAAGAAAACTTTTACATAGTGAATTTCAAGAAGACTCGAAGTAGAAGATGGACTTGGGGGGTACGCAATGGAATATAATAGGAAATAGACTATTCTAGCTATCAAGAAATACACGAGTGAAGACTACACAGTCCTTAACTATTTTGACACAAGAAATGATCACCAATTGGTAGGCTGCAAAGGACATATGAAGGCAAAGATGTAGCAAAAAAGGGGAGAGAGAAAAAGGGACTCTGTATATTCCACTCTAAAGCACATGATATAAAAAATATTAGTAAAGTTAAAACAACAATTTTTTTCACGATAAACTATTAAAATAAATGGTACTAAGTTGAATAAACTTTAACTAAATACTTAAATATACATGTAAAAACATATCAAATCCAGTTCAGGGAGGAAGCGTGTATAAAATTCGGGCTATCCTGGGAAGAAGCATCTTGTATGATGTGAAACGCATGTCGGATGACATGACTGATGACTGAGTCAGCTAGGTCAGTCTTGGGAGGTCTGATCCGTGGTTGTTCATTCCCGCTGTGTATGTAGACCACGAGGAATGCTGCCACTTATACAATAGATAGCTTAGTTATTTGTACTAGATTATTATGAGTAAGAGCAGGAACATTGATTCTTTATAGGGACTCCTTCAACGCTTTCTCTACAAACCTGTCCTCAACCCATACTTGCTATCTATGTACGGCTCACTCATTATTGATAGAAAATAAGACAGTTTAACTGGGATATTATTGTGACTGTATTAACATTGAATCTTTGATGCTATGGTTATCCATTTGCTATTTTGTTGCTAAACAAGTGCTATACTTAGCTTAAGAGGCTGCTTCTGTAGTGGATCACAATTACTATAATATAGTAATACTGTACATCTTGACAGAGAGGTTCTATTATCTAATTTACAGCAAAAGTGTTACTACCACGGACCACATCACTGCTTCCTATGTGATTATGTCAGAGGTAGTGTATAATCTAAATCTAGTATTGATCACAGTAACTATCTCTGATCCAGCCACTGTATACATGTGGATAATATCACAAGAAGTACATGTGTGTACATTCTTTTCGGATAATATCACAAGTATACTTTCATTAGAATAACTTCCAGTTACTTCTTAGCCTTCCAGGACTGGATTTGACACGGTTTAAAATGTATATTTAAGTATTTAGTTGTAGTTTATTTAATTCACTACCCTTTATTTTAATAGTTTATGTTGAATACCATTTTTGTTTTGCCGTTACTGATATTTGCTACAAACTTTGATCTCTGTGTGCACCGTACTACTGACTAGATCATTATTGGCTGAGATAAGAGCTCCCGTTCCTTGTTTTTCTGAATGCAATGATGGAATGAAGAAAACTGATGAAAAAGAAGAAAAAAAACCAAAACTGATGACAAAGAAAACAAAAACAATCATCATCTAGAAGCTCAAGAATAACAGCAGAGAATTTCAACTAGAGTTGAAAAATCGCTTCAGCTTGTTTGAAATGCATGGGAACAGTTTAACAAATAATTATGAAGAGCTTGTGAAGATTGTAGTTGAAAACGCAGACAAAAAACTGTAGGAATCGCTAAGAAAAAAGAAAATATCAAATGAGAAAAGCAGTCACTGAGGAAATGACAAGAAATGAAACAATTCCAAGGCACGAGATTAAGAATTAAATATGCCGAGTTGTGCAAGACAATCTGTGAGCGTATAACTGAAGATATAGGAAAATGTAACTGCGATGCAGCTTTTCACAGAAATACTTTAAGAATTGTTCAGGACATTAAATTAGGTTTTCCAGAAGATCTCCAGCAACAGATCAGATAACTCACTAAAGAAGGTGGGCCTCTATATGAATCTCAGCAAGACCAAAGTGATGTTCAACAAATATGTAAACTCTACAAAGATCAAAATAAATAGAATAGAACTAGAAGAATTCGAAGATTACTGTATGTCTACCTTGGCGAACAAGTATTAATAGATGTTTGACCAGTGTGTCCTGCCTGTGCTCACATATGGATGTGAAACTTGTACCCTAAATGTAAAGACAATTCAGATGCTTCAGACAATTCAAAGAAGCATGGAGAGATGTAGTCTGGATATTACTTGAACAAACAGGACGAAGAATGGGTTCTAAAGCAAACAAAAGTCTATGACATCATCGCATGAGTGAAGAAATGAAAATGACAGTGGGACAAGCATATCACAAGAAGAAATTACCATAGTTGGATATGGATAGCACTCGACTAGATTCCAAGGGATGTCACAAGACGGAGACAGCAACCAAAAGTAAGATGGGAAGATGCAAACAGAAAATTTGCTGGAGAAACGTGGAGAAGAGAGGCTTGTAAATGCAGTACCTGGAACATCATTGGATAGTCCTTCATCCAGCATGTACACTTAAGAAGGGAAATGCTGCGAGAACACTTTTTCTTGCGGCATTTCCCCCCAGTCCGAGTCAGAAGCAGAAACAAGGTACCCTGAGCCATGGTCAGAATTGTTTTGAACTGCAAAAGTTCAGAGGGACTTGTCTTCCCCCCACACCCTCCCTCCCTGAATGCACCCATTTCTAATTTAAAAATAGATTATTTATTGTATTAAAGTAAAAAAATTTTTTGGTTTTATGTCTGGCACCTTTTCTTTCTTACAAAAACATTTTTGTTAAAAACCATAATTTATATATAACATTACCAATATAATAGTATCGTATTATTAAAGTATTATAAGATATTGCACAACTGTGGTACGTTACTCAATGGTATAAGCCCCACACACCTGGGCAGAAAACATGATTCTGAAAAGAATATAACAGTCTTGCTGCTTCTCTAAACAATGCTATTATCTGCCTGGAAATTGTAGCGGTTTTTGAAGGAGAGGAGGGGGGGGGGAGGGGGTTGTTAGTCAAGTGTTTTTTTTTTTTAACTGTTATCCCACTCTGTACTTATCACAGAGCCAGTAAAGATAACGGGAGTGGGGGAGAGGGAGCTCTGGCTATGAATGCACCTGCTGAACACACAGTGACATCAGACAAAAGGGAGTAGCCAGAAGAAGTCAAACCCAAAGTCCATTCACACACTTGGGATATAATCAGTTGTCTTCAATTTGACCTAAATGCGCAGTACAGTGTTTTTTTTCTGCTTGAAGAATCAGACATTGGATGGAAATGAATGCTCCAATATAAATTTCTACATAAATTAAGGACACATTTTAAGGTGAGAAATGTAAAATACTGTTGACAAAATTGAAAAATGTATACCATGGAAAATAATGGAGGAAATGTATTTGAATTAAAGCTTTAATTAGACTATTTTATTTATTCATATATGATGTATTGACATAATGGCGACGTGTACTGTGTTTTAGAATTACATTTTAAAGCCCCTTATGGTACATTTTATATTTTGTAGGTCACTAGATGTTCAACTTGCAGAAGGTGTTTCATACAGAATTATAGGGAAGGCAGAAGAAATACAGTATACTTCTCCAAATAAGAACATTTAGACATTATGACTGAGCCTGTGGAGAATCAATATTTGGTGGCCAGGCCCATTTATTCAGAGGATTCCTTCAGCGCAGACCATGAAAAAGTCCACAGACATCACACAACGTTCTTGGATCACCTAAAGCGCTTATGTGTGTAAGTATCTATTTTATGAAGGGTCTTGTGGGGTTATTAATCAGTGTCTCCTGGCTGCAAAACCGGCACAATAATCTTTAAAAAAAATGCACTACATTAGTAAAAGAATAATAATAATCCCACTTCATTTCATTGCTTTTTCTTTGATACATTCTGGATGTGTTTGCGCTATTTTATACAAATGATACAGCCGGGAAACTTTAGAAAGAGGTTCCCCATGATCAACCATCAACATGTCAAAAGTAGTAGATGATGAACTTGACTCAGTGTCTTAATGAGATGACAAGATGTACATGATCTGATTTAGAGATGGAGCCAGCCTAGCTGTTCCTCTTGATCAGACATGTTCAAAAGTGTCTCAACTGTGTTCGCAAGAAAAAAAGGTTTTGCAATTTTTTTTCTTCACATTTTGCATTTTTACAAACAATTTTGCCAAGCCTCATAGGGCTAACAATTTATGAGAGAGAGAGACACAGAGACACAGAGACACAGAGACACACACACACACACACACACACACACACACACACACACACACACACACACACACACACACACACACACACACACACACACACACACACACACACACACACACACACACACACACACACACACAGAGAGAGAGAGACACACACACACACAGAGAGAGAGAGAGAGACACACACACAGAGAGAGAGAGAGAGAGAGAGAGAGAGAGAGAGACACAGAGACACAGAGACACAGAGACACAGAGACACAGAGACACTGGGAGACTGGGAGACTGGGAGACTGGGAGACTGGGAGACTGAGAGACTGAAGACAGAGAGAGAGACTGAGAGACTGGAGACAGAGATAGACTGGAGACAGAGAGAGAGACTAGAGAGAGAGACACTGAGAGACTGAGAGACTGAAGACAGAGAGAGACTGAGAGACTGAAGACAGAGAGAGAGACTGAGAGATTGAGTGAGAGACTGAGAGACTAAAGACAGAGAGAGACTGAGAGACTGAAGACACAGAGAGAGAGAGAGACTGAGAGACTGAAGACAGAGAGACTGAGAGACTGAAGACAGAGAGAGACTGAGAGACTGAGTGAGAGACTGAGAGACTGAAGACAGAGAGAGACTGAGAAACTGAAGACAGAGAGAGACTGAGAGTCTCTGTCTCTCAGTCTCTCTCTCTCACTCAGTCTCTCTGAGAGACTGAGAAAGAGTGAGAGACTGAGAAAGAGTGAGAGACTGAGAGAGAGAGACTGAGAGACTGAGAGACTGAGAGACTGAGAGAGAGACTGCGAGAGAGAAACTGAGAGAGAGAGAGAGAGAGACTGAGAGACTGAGAGAGAGACTGAGAGACTGAGAGAGAGAGACTTATTTATTAGAGGACAGATATCTCTCAAAGACTCATTTATATAATATGTGAAGAGATACTGACTCTCTATCCAGCAAAAGACCGATTTCATGGTCAAAATTCTCAGTATTGCAACATTTATGCAAACAAAAACATTTTGGCCACTTTTTTTGGCAAAAACACCCAACCAATTTTGCATGATTTGAACACTTCGGTGAAAATGTTATCCATCTCTACTAATGAGAATACAACATATAACGTTGTATCCTAGAATATCACAGAGTTTTCAAAAGATTAAATGGCAGTGATGGCGCGTAACATCACAACAGATCCCACCGTATTCCAGCAAAGGAAACGGTGAAGCGGGCTATATGTAGAATATCTTTTGAGGATTGTGCATTTTCAAAACTACTTTAGAATAAAATGCATTGCTATCAAGCCAACAATTAGAAGTGGAGTATTTGGTTAATGGGATCATTCAATGTGGGTTTTATATACAGTGTATTTTAGAAAAGATTAATCAAACATGAGATGTTCTGTTTGAGGCTATTGATCCTTGGCAACATAAACGCATTACCCTTTGTAGCACTTCACTTAGCAAACATGTACAAACCCCAATGAGTAATATTTTCTGATAACTATGAAGTTGACCTTCTGCCTAATACATTCACTTTCTGTAAAGTCTTAAGGGGGAAAAGAACAATACAAATATTAAACTACGAAAGACAGAGATATTCAGATGTTGTCAGACAAGCTTCTCTTTGACTTTTCTAAAAAGTTTTCAACATGTACAGTATAACCATTGTATAATAATGTAAATCAAAACCATGACAAAGGCACATTGCCCCACATACTGTAGAAAAAACGAATGGAACAATGCAGACAAGAGATTCACTCCAATTATACAATAATGTAGGTATGCTATGATATGTAATTATGTACAGTATGCTCCAACATATTCACATGCATTGGACACACAATGGACTTTGAGAAAAATGATTATGTTCTTGGGAACCAGACTGCCACTTCATTAATGTGTAGAACGCCAGTGCATCAGAAAGACAAGTCCTTAGTGTATTCGTAACATCTGCAGTTGAGAAGCTCCCAATAATCTGTATAACACAATAAAGTTACCCTAATAGGGTTTAAGGGACTAGTACTTAATGCCAGAGGCACCAATAAAGAATAGTACAATAAATGTCCCATGTAGTGAGAATGAAGGGGTATGGCAACCCACAGGTATAACTCACTTTTGAATTGCAGAATCCAGGGGAGTTTTCTTCAGCAGGAATAAATAGCGTGCAGTCCACCAGTAACAGGAGCAGGAACAGGAGGAAAAACGGCCGTGCACTGCCAAGAAAACCAGGAGGAGGCTCACGGCAGCAGAAGCAAAGATTTATTTATGCCATAAAAAAATTGGACACAGGTCCCCCCTAGCCCCAACAAGTAACCACCTACGCGTTTCGGGCTCTATGCCCTTTCTCAAGGTGTTGAGAAAGGGCATAGAGAAAGGGCATGAGAAAGGGCACAGAGCCCGAAACGCGTAGGTGGTTACTTGTTGGGGCTAGGGGGGACCTTTGTCCAATCTTTTTATGGCATAAATAAATCTTTGCTTCTGCTGCCGTGAGCCTCCTCCTGGTTTTCTTGTGTCACGCTGCGCTCACCACAAACAGGACGAAAGACCGCGGGGCTGAGGTGGGGTTGTATAGGCACCGACCCACAACCATGCAGTCCTGTCCGGAATGCGTAGTCCTAGTCGTACCGCGTCGTAGGGTTGGAGAGGTCAGGGTAGTCAGGGTACTTGCCGTGTTCCAGGGTTGGAGAGTCCGGGTAGGTAGAGTTTCGTAGCCAAGGTCCTGGGTAATAGAAGGTAGAGTAGTCGAGTAACGAAGCCGGGGTCAAAGTGCTGGAGAGTGTAGAAATCCAAGTAACAGGCAGGGTCAAACAGGTCAGACAAAGTTCAAGACAAAACTAGACAGCAGCGGTGAGCACAATGCATAAACAGGAGTTTATGCTCAGCAATGAAGGACAGGCAGAAGCAGGTATATATGTGGGAAGGGTCCAATTACCTTGCAGGGGTGTGTACTGGTCCACCAATGGTGTCAGAGAGACACTGATCAAAAACAGCTTGCAATTAGGCTTTCCTGATGCTAGGTCTGGTTGCCGGGCAACCCGCGCGCGTGCGCGATGCGCGTCGCGACGTGATGACGTCCTGCGGTTTACTCAGCAAGTCTCCGCCTGTGGGAGGCTCCAGCAGCTCCCTCACGTTCTCCTGCTTCCTGGTTGCCGAGCAACCCGTGCGCGTGCACGATGCGTCTCGCGGAGCTCCGCCATCACGCCGCTGCACCTGCACTGCCCTGGCAGTGCGTGGGCGCATGACTCTGCCCCGTGGTGCTTCCCTGAGTCGGTCTCCGCGCGGATCAGAGGCAAGTGTGACAGTATCCCCCCCTTGAGGGGAGACCTCCGGGCGAACCAGAGATGGTTTCTCAGGATGCCTACGGTGGAAGGCAGAGATGAGGCGGTTGGCATGTACCTGATGATGAAGAATCCACTCTCTCTCCTCTGGGCCATAGCCTCTCCAGTGTACAAGATATTGTAATCCTCCTCTGGATATTCTGGAATTGAGAATGGTCTGAACCTCGTATTCTTGTTGGCCCTCTACCAGTATGGTTTGCGGAGGTTTAGATTGTCCTTTGGAGGATGAGTCTTGATGATAAGGTTTGAGAAGGGATGAGTGAAATACAGAAGGAATCCTCATATTTTTTGGCAGTTCAAGCCGATAGGCTACTGGGTTGATCCTTTTGGTGATGCGGAAAGGGCCGATAAAACGTGGTGCCAGTTTGGGTGAAGCTACCTTTAGCCGAATGTTTTTGGTAGATAACCAAACCCTTTGTCCTACAGAGTACCCTGGGACCTCTCTTCGGTGACGATCCGCTTGTCTCTTGTGTAATATACCAGCGTGCTGTAGATTCCGATGGATCTTCTGCCATAGGTCTTGTAAGTGGCAAATCCTGTCCTCTGCGGCCGGGACTCCAGACTTGGAGATGAGGGAAGGAAGTGCCGACGGATGGAAGCCATAGTTGACCATAAATGGTGACTGTCGGGATGATTCGTTCTGTAGATTATTGTGGGAGAATTCTGCCAATGGGAGAAGTTCTGCCCAGTCGTCCTGAGTGTCAGCGATAAAGCACCTCAAAAACTGTTCCAGAGACTGATTGGTGCGTTCCGTCTGTCCATTGGTCTGGGGGTGATATCCTGATGAAAAGTGTAGGGTAACGTCCAGATTTTTACAAAACGCCCTCCAGAACCGGGAGATGAACTGGGATCCTCTATCGGAAACTATGACCTGAGGGGACCCATGTAACCTGAAGATCTCCCTGATGAAAACTTCGGATAACATTGGTGCAGTGGGTAAACCCTTCATAGGTATGAAGTGTGCCTGTTTGGAAAATCTGTCCACCACCACAAGTATTGTGTCCATGCCTCTAGATTTGGGCAACTCAACGATGAAGTCCATCGATATATGTGTCCATGGACGTACTGGGATGGGTAGTGGTTGAAGGAGACCTGCTGGTCTGTTGTGTGGCGTCTTGCTTCGAGCACAAGTAGCGCACGTAGCTACGAAGGCTTGTATGTCTCTCCGCATGTAGGGCCACCAGAATGTGCGTTCGATGAACTCAGTAGTTCTTTTGGTGCCAGGATGGCCTGCAGTCTTGGATGAATGTCCCCACTCCATGACTCTCCTCTGGAATTTACGGGGAGTGAACAACCGGTCCTCCGGAACGTTGAGTCCTGCCGGGATGTTGTTCTGAGCCTTAGTAATGTCCGTTAAGGCACTAAAAGTATTTGCAGCCAAAATACAAGTGGAAGGGAGAATGGTCTCCTGTTGATCCACCTTGTTATCCTCTACCAGGAACTGTCGTGACAAAGCGTCGGCTTTAATGTTTTTTGAACCAGGGATGTAGGAAATGAGGAAGTTAAAGCGAGTAAAGAATAAGGACCATCTTGCCTGGCGAGATCCTAGTCGCCGTGCTCCCTCAATGTACAGAAGATTCTTATGGTCCGTAAGTATCGTGACTGGTGACTCTGTGCCTTCCAGTAAGTGCCTCCACTCTTCCAAAGCCAGCTTGATAGCGAGGAGCTCCCGGTTACCTACATCGTAATTCCTTTGGGCGGAGGAAAATTTCTTTGAAAAATATGCACAAGGATGAAGTGGAGCTTGAGGATTCTTTCTCTGTGAAAGTATAGCACCTGCTCCTACATCGGAGGCGTCGACCTCCAAAAAAAAAGGTAATGAAGGATCTGGATGGGTTAAGATGGGTGCTGAGGCGAATGCCGTCTTTATTCTCTCGAAAGCCTGGAGGGCCTTCTCAGTCCACTTTGTAGGATCAGCTCCCTTCTGTGTGAGTGCCGTGATGGGTGCTACTACCGATGAGAATCCCTGAATGAACCTCCGGTAGTAGTTAGCGAAACCGAGGAACCTTTGGATGGCCTTGAGGGAGAGAGGACAGGGCCATTCGAGTACCGCCTTGACCTTGGTAGGATCCATAGCAAGGCCGGTATCCGATATGATGTAGCCGAGAAAAGAGGTGGATGTTTGATGGAAATGGCATTTCTCGAGCTTGGCATACAAATGGTTCTCTCTTAAACGCTGCAGGACTTGTTTGACATGCATCATATGTTCCGGCATGGATCTGGAAAAAATTAATATATCGTCCAGGTATACTATAACATGGTGGTCCAGAAGGTCTCTGAAAATGTCGTTGACAAAGTCTTGGAAGACCGCAGGAGCATTACACAATCCAAATGGCATGACCAGGTACTCGTAATGCCCGTCGCGAGTATTGAATGCTGTCTTCCATTCGTCTCCTTCTCTGATTCTAACCAGATTATAGGCTCCTCTGAGGTCCAGTTTGGTGAAGATCCTGGCTCCCTGGAGTTTGTCAAACAATTCGGCTATCAACGGAAGGGGGTAGCGTTTTTTTATGGTGAGTTTGTTGAGGCCCCGGTAGTCAATGCAGGGTCTGAGGGTTCCGTCCTTTTTTTTGACGAAAAAAAATCCTGCCCCCGCAGGTGATGAAGATTTCTTAATGAACCCCTCTGGAGATTCTCCTGAATATATGTTCTCATGGCCTGGGTCTCAGGAATAGATAGTGGGTATGACCCTCCTCTGGGAGGTATGGCCCCGGGTAGAAGATCGATAGGACAGTCGTACGTCCGATGTGGCGGAAGTACCTCTGCTTGACGTTTGTCAAAGACATCGCGGAAATCTTCGTATATCCCCGGCAGCCGTACCCTGTCAGGATCCGTGACCTCCATTCCTGCCACTGCCTTTGGAGCAGACATGCAATGTTCCAAGCAAAAAGAACTCCAACGAAGTGGTGTGGCCTCTGTCCAGTCAATGACAGGATTGTGTATCCGGAGCCACGGAAGTCCCAGAATGATGTTCGAGGAGGGAGTGTGAATGACATCAAAGGTTATAGTCTCGGAGTGAAAGTCGCTAGTCATGATGTTAAGGGGTATGGTTTGTAAGGAAATGATCGCGGGCTGCAAGGGTCGTCCGTCAATGGCTTCAAGACCTACCGGTCGATCTTTGGGTACCAACGGTATTTTATTCTTGAAGGCGAACTTTTGGTCCACGAAGTTTCCTCCTGACCCCGAGTCCAGAAAGGCCTGTGTCTGTACTGTGAAGGTCTCACCGGATATGGAGATAGGTAGATAAAACCTCGTAGAGGGTTGAGGAGGGGGAAGAGTAGCAGTACCCAGCGTGATCCTCCTTATACTCACTGGGCTTTGGCGTTTCCCGGCTTCAGTGGACAGTTGAATACCAGGTGGCCGTTATTGCCACAGTAGAGGCATAGTCCCGCTCGTCTTCTTCGTTGCCTCTCGATAGGCGAAAGGCTAGTCCCTCCCAGCTGCATGGGTTCATCTAGGGCAGGAGTTGTGGAGAGTAGAGGCCCTATGGTAGACAAAGAAGACGATTGTATACCTCGGGAGTGTTTGTTTCTCTCCATCCTTCTCTCTTGGAGGCGCTGGTCCATCCGGATGCACAGGTCTATCAGGTTCTCAAGTCCAGCGGGACGATCCAGAGCTGCTAATTCATCCTTCAACCGTTCGGACAGGCCCTGCCAGAAGACTGCAGATAGAGCCACAACGTTCCAGCCGGTCTCGGCCGCCACCGTCCGGAAGTCCAGAGCATAACGAGCCACAGTACGGTCTCCCTGAGAAATATTAAGCAGAGTGGATGCAGCCGTAACCTTACGCCCTGGGGTGTCAAACACCCTTCTAAATTCGGTGATGAAGAGAGTAAGGTCAGAGGTCAAATCTGGGCGTTGCTCCCAGATAGGAGAAGCCCATGCCAGGGCGGCGTCAGTCAGCAGGGAGATTATGTATGCGACCTTAGTACGAGAAACCGGAAAGCGAGAGGGCATTAGTTCAAACTGTATGAAACACTGGTTCAGAAACCCCGACAATCGCTGGGATCCCCTGCATAACGGTTGGGCGCAGGTAGTCGTGGTTCGGAGGTAGGTGTGATAAGTGCAGGAGTGGCTGCGAGTGGAACGGGGTTGGTGGTAGATACAGTTAAACGTCTAACTTGTTTAGTCAGGGTATCCACGTCTTGTTTAAGTTGGGAAACTAGTTGTTCTTTTAGTGTAAATGAGCCGGTAAGTTGCCGGAAGCATTCCTCATGGGTGTCTAAGCGTCGGGCCACCTCAGCGGCGTCCAAGTTTGTTGGGCTGAGCATATTGTCACGCTGCGCTCACCACAAACAGGACGAAAGACCGCGGGGCTGAGGTGGGGTTGTATAGGCACCGACCCACAACCACGCAGTCCTGTCCGGAATGCGTAGTCCTAGTCGTACCGCGTCGTAGGGTTGGAGAGGTCAGGGTAGTCAGGGTACTTGCCGTGTTCCAGGGTTGGAGAGTCCGGGTAGGTTGAGTTTCGTAGCCAAGGTCCTGGGTAATAGAAGGTAGAGTAGTCGAGTAACGAAGCCGGGGTCAAAGTGCTGGAGAGTGTAGAAATCCAAGTAACAGGCAGGGTCAAACAGGTCAGACAAAGTTCAAGACAAAACTAGACAGCAGCGGTGAGCACAATGCATAAACAGGAGTTTATGCTCAGCAATGAAGGACAGGCAGAAGCAGGTATATATGTGGGAAGGGTCCAATTACCTTGCAGGGGTGTGTACTGGTCCACCAATGGTGTCAGAGAGACAATGATCAAAAACAGCTTGCAATTAGGCTTTCCTGATGCTAGGTCTGGTTGCCGGGCAACCCGCGCGCGTGCGCGATGCGCGTCGCGACGTGATGACGTCCTGCGGTTTACTCAGCAAGTCTCCGCCTGTGGGAGGCTCCAGCAGCTCCCTCACGTTCTCCTGCTTCCTGGTTGCCGAGCAACCCGTGCGCGTGCGCGATGCGTCTCGCGGAGCTCCGCCATCACGCCGCTGCGCCTGCACTGCCCTGGCAGTGCGTAGGCGCATGACTCTGCCCCGTGGTGCTTCCCTGAGTCGGTCTCCGCGCGGATCAGAGGCAAGTGTGACATCTTGGCAGTGCACTGCCGTTTTTTCTGCCACTTCATTAAGTATGAAGCACTGCTGAGTCTCTGTTGCTAAAGTAGATGAGTCGCCCATGCAATGGACCCACAGAAGAATGTAATCAAATTATGTATCCACTAAAAGGATAGTGTATGAATGCAAAAGACACACAATAATTATTTATTTTCTAACTTCAAGTAGCAATCCACCAAATATTAAAAAGTATATATTTTATCTTATATAGGGGCATAGCACTACTTATTAAATCTGTGACGAAGTCTTCAGAATCTGCTGTCCAACCACAGATCTGATGAAGAGACCTCTGCAGTCTCAAGTGTTAATGTTGTTACCAATCTAATGGATTTATGGGGAGACAAAAAAATGTATGTAAAAAAATGGCAGAACACATGAAATGCTGGAATAATATTATTCAATAAATCAGAATTTCATGCAGTATGCTAAGAGCATCCATATCCTTAAAGATGGGGAAGATTTATGGCATATATTTACTAAGCTGTGCTCCTGCACAAGACACTGTCTGACTTTGGAAGATGGAATCGGACATTTGGTCATGCCCATCTTGACGCGACCAAGCTGCCACTGACATTTGGCCACCTAGGGACCCTTCGCCACAGCTGCTCCCCCACTGGACAAAGTCATATGTAGAAGCACATGCACATCGCTGGTAGGTGCTGGAGGGGGGTACTTATCTGCCGGTGCGCTGTATCCAGGGAGGTCCAGACATCCCAGAGGTACTCGAGCAAAGGAATGGAAGCAGGCACACGGTCTTTCTAAAGGTGCAGTTTATTGTGCCACCAAAGGTCCAACGTTGACCTTTGGTGGCACAATAAACTGCACCTTTAGAAAGACCGTGTGCCTGCTTCCATTCCTTTGCCCCACCACTGGACAAAGCCACTGGCCATTTTGCCAATAAGGTAGGGGGTTAAGGATAGTGTTTTTTGGGTAGGGAATTAGAGTAAGGGGTTAAGGATTGTGTTTTTAGGGTAGGGAATTAGAGCAAGGGGTTAAGGATAGTGTTTTTAGGGTAGGGAATTAGAGTAAGGGGTTAAGGATAGTGTTTTTAGGGTAGGAAATTAGAGTAAGGGGTTGAGGATTGTGTTTTTAGGGTAGGGAATTAGAGTAAGGGGTTAAGGATAGTGTTTTTAGGGTAGGGAATTAGAGTAAGGGGTTAAGGATAGTGTTTTTAGGGTAGGGAATTAGAGTAAGGGGTTGAGGATTGTGTTTTTAGGGTAGGGAATTAGAGTATGGGGCTGAGGATTGTGTTTTTAGGGTAGGGAATTAGAGTAAGGGTTTCAGGGCTTTAAGGTAGTGAATTAGAGTAAGGGGTTAAGGGTTTTAAGGTAGTGAATTAGAGTAAGGGGTTAAGGGTTTTAAGGTAGGGAATTAGAGTAAGGGTTTAAGGGTTTTAGGTAGAGGATTAGGGTAAGGATTTAGGGTAAGGGGTTAGTATTATGGATTATGATTAGGGGTTTTTAGGGTAAGGTTAGGGGCTTCCCTTAGTGGCGAAACGGCCAGCAGCGAGATATCTCTGTGGTTAGGTGAGTGGCGGTTAACCGCCGGTAGTGACATGGTCGCGGCAAAAACGGCTGCGACCAAATGTCCCAGACCGCTGGAAGGCACTTTCCACGTCATTCACTGGGAAAGCACCACTTAGTAAACATGAGCCTAAGCATCACTTTACCTGTGTGCACATACTGCAGGTAAGAGAATAGTGAAATGTTTGATATATATTTATTGATTTGGGTAGTTTTGGCTTTTCTCGCTCCTCACCTTCTCTGCCTCTTCATATTTGAAGGCCCATATTAAGGAGAGTGCATTTACATAGGTCAGGCAACAGTAGGAGTCGGGTAAGCGTTAACACGTGTGCAGCACTTGGGCCAAAGTGTTTACATTTTGCAGCGATTTGTAGTCTTCCTGTTTGGGAATTGCACGACCAGCCTTATGACTGTACCCATTTCTGTTAGTCATAGTCTAAACTTCCTTATAACAGTCACTTCTTATGTACAGTTATAACTTTTAAGTGTATTTGCACATTTAAATCTTTTTTATGTGGTACGTATTATTTGTCCTGATTGGAGTTGGTGCCAATACTTCAGATTGTCTTCCGTTTATGGACACTTTCATCATCCATTCAAATCTTATTGTTCATCAGCCTTTATTATTCAGAAGTATTTATTGCGAGAATGTTGAAATGCAAGCGGCAGTAGTTCTCTCTGGTGGCGAATGCTGTGATATACTGCAGTAGCCTGCACTACGGGGTATTGTGGTTTGGGATGTGTTAAATATATTTTCCCATTTAGTTTGTCCCTAATGGTTCCCTGTAGGTGGAAGAGTCTAAGGGCAAGGACTTTCTTTCTGTAGCCAGACTTGTTTCGTATGCTGTTTGCATCATTACATGGTTGTCCACAGAATGGCGGTAACTTTATCGACAGAATTGATTTTGTGATCTGTCTGGCGTCATTTTGTGCAGAAAATCAATTTGATCAAATGCCTGGAGATATTTTGTCAATAGAATTGACTTTGTGATATGCTTAGTACAGCAAACCCACGTATAATTTACATTGTTCTGTAAAGGGTTGGATCCGGGAGAGCAGTGACGTTTTTAGGCTCCCATGCAATTTTTTTTTAAAAGATTGCCCTCTCTCATCCGCCGCCTCCTCTTCTAATCTTCCCCCTCTACTGTATCTCACTCAATCCCAACCCCTCTAACTCAATCAATCCCCCTCTCTCTCACACACTAAATTGCCCCCCTCTCTCACACACTCAATCCCACATCTCTTTCTCACACTCAATCCCACATCTCTTTCTCACACTCAATCCCCCCTCTCTTTCTCACACTCAATGCCCCTCTCTCTTTCACACAGTCAATCCCCCTCTCTCACACACTCGCTCCCCCGCTCTCTTGTACACTTAAGCCCCCTCTCTCAGCCCAGTCCAATTTCCAGGGAAACATCCACAACGGTCTCCACGCAGGGAACAAACAGTCACTTATATAAACGCACACTTCGTTTATCACAGGTATACATACAATTTAGACAGTTTAGTTAGTATAGATAATAGTCATCTCCAGGCACACTTTCTAAATCAAGTTTGGATTTTGCCATACATAGGTCGCCCACGGGTCCCAAGTTGTCAGAAAACTGTTTAATCTGTCGTGAATTAAACTAGCGAGTCTCTCCATAGTCATGACATGATTTATTTTGTGTATTACTATTGTGATAGGTGGGGAATCGTTCTGTTTCCAGTGTTTTGCTATCATTGCTTTAGCTGCCGACAGGATTAGTATCATCAAATGATCTACCTTCCTTTCAAGGCCCTCTATTGGTTTTAATAGGAGCACAGTTTCCATGTCCCAGGTCAGAACCAACCCCAACACCCCTTTTATTATTCTTCTGATCCTCCCCCAAAAGAGAATAATCTTGGGGCATGACCACCAGATATGCTTGAACGTGCCCAATTGCCCACAGTTTCGCCAACACATAGGGGAGGTTAATGGGAAAAAAGAATGAAGGCGCGCAAGTGTATAATACCACCTGTGAAGAACCTTCAGATTTGTTTCCCTGACGCTGAGCATCGGGAGGCTCTAGCTATTCTTTCGTAAATTTCCTCCCAATCTTCGTCTGCTATAGAGTTGTCCAAATCCCTTCCCCAGTCTGAGATATTTTTACTTGTTTGTACCCTGTACTGACTTATTAGGACCTATTAAAATTGAGCAATCGTCCCTTTGTGGTATTCACCCCGCTGACATAGGCTCTCAAAGGTAGTGAGGGGTCTAATCCAAGTTTCTTTTTGTTGTAGCGACGATACATAGTGTCTAAGCTGCATATACATGAATATTTGTATATCTGGGATACCATATTCTTCTTTTAGTTCAGGGAACGACTTAATCCTGCCTCCCTTTTGCATATCTCCAACGGAGGATAGCCCTATTTCGTCCCATCTTTTAAAGACCTTTGATTGATGTTCTGGGGTGAACTCCGGGTTAGACCTAACCGGTGTCAGGGGCGAGGGGATAGATGAAATCTGTTTGTATTTACAATTTTTGTCCCAAATACTTATAGAGTGTGTAAGAACTGGATGGTCTTTGTAATTCGTTGTCCTACTTTATATCCGTCCATGGTTTTGTACCTGGAGCCAAAGACCAGTAGATTAGCGAGCTCAGTCTGGCCGCTTCATAATATTTAGCTAGGTCTGGCTGTCCAAGGCCTCCCCGGGTCAGAGGGAGCACTATTAACTTTTTCTTAATTCTGGGTTTCCTGCCATTCCAGATAAATTTGGCTATCTCCCTCTCTAGATCCTTAATCACATATGCTGGGATTGTTACTGGTAGTACTTGAAAAAGGTACAATATTCTTGGTAATAGATTCATTTTGACTGATATGACCCTGCCTGACCAGGAAATCTGCTGTCCCGACCAATTCAGTAGGTCTTTCTTCAAAATTTTGATTACATTTGGATAGTTTGCGCCGTAAATCTCCTCATATGTTTGTTTAATAAACACTCCTAGGTATCTTATCTGACTTCTACTTTATGGGAAATAATTTTTCAGTGCGTTCTCTGTTTCTTTGGGAATAAAGAAGCTTAAAGCCTCTGATTTAGTATGATTGACTTTAAAATGCATTTTTTTAAAGGAGCAGTTAAAGACGGGTTTTTATTATTATTTCTTTCTTCATTTTTTTTAATACACATTTGAAGAAGAGGATCTGAACCCCATTAATTTCTGCTCTGGAGACCCCCTGCTTCTGGAGATATTTTCCTCCAAAGGGGGTGCTGGCATCGCTGCAGTTTTCTGCAGTGTTCAGCTTCCTCATCACATGGGCCAAAAGGAAGCCACACTGGGTGATGTCATGGCTCCCTATTGGTGGGCAGGCCCTGGGAGTTTTGAAAAGCTGCCATATAGTGAGCCCTGGAGTGGCTACCGGCACCCAGTATGGATATAAGTACCTCCAGAAGGAGGGGGACCCCGGAGCGGAAATTAATGGGATTCCATTCCGGAGACCACCTGCTTCTTTCCTGTATTTAAAAAATTAAAGGGAATCCAGTCATGGAGAAAAAAGCGGAGCACAACATTTCCAAAAACTGGGGCTAAGCAGATCAATAGTTTAAAAATTGCTTTATTAATAGGGTGGCAACAAACAAAATTAAGAAATAAAAATGTCTTGGATTGCCTCTTTAAGACATTTTATCAAATGCCTTAAATATTTTGTTGATAAAACTGAATTCTGTGGACAAAAATGGAATGTTACAAGCGACACTGCAGACATGCAGCCAGGCGTTACAGCCCCACCCTTTTTAAGCTAACGGATTGTTGCAGACGGGAGATCATCTTGTAGATCCTGTTTTCCTGTGAGTTTCCTTTCCTATATACATGGGCATTCCCCAGGGTTTTGGATTTTATTTTTGTTCCCCTTTTATGGTTTTTCCCCTCCGCTTTTTCCTCTAATTCACCCTGAAAGGCGGCTCAATGTCATTTTTTCCTCTCTGAAACCAAAGTGGGGTGATTACGTATATAGCTATAGGTCACTTGATGCATCATAAACACCTTAAGTTATTGTACCACCAATACATGAGAAGTTAGTATAACCTTGAACGCATAGTGAGGGGGGTCTCTGCTGTAGAACTACTACATTAACCGCACACAGGCACTTGCAGTAAGTCTCTGCACTGGTGACGTGAGTTTACCCTAAGCATCCGTATAAGTGATATAGAGCATTTGTTTGTGTAATACGTATCTCATTATTGGAGTTGTCTTTACTGAAATATGTATTGGGGTTGCTTAGTGTATTTGTTGTGCCTTCATTTTTGGATCCCAGTTAACTGACTGTATCTTGTTTATTTTTTCTAAATTTTCATAGAAAGGGATTGTTAATGCTCACTTTGCTAGCCCAGCCAAGGTCCTCTCCATTGGCCTATTTGGGATAATACAAACTGTAGCCACCCACACTAGCTATTAATGGGTTAATAATATTAAGCTTGGGCCTTGCCTCTCCCAGTTTGCTGGTTTAGCAAACGGGGTATGGTTTAGGTTCCATGGTATAAATGCTAATTTACCTGTATGGTGAGTTAGTTTTGGAGGAGTTACAAGATTTGGGGAGGTGACCAAGGCTCAGGAGCAGCATGAGACGTACCCCCACCATGAGATAGTCAAGATCAAGTGGCCAGAAAATGAATTGCACATCGGGTGGACAGGACAGCTAGGGAAAAGTGAGTAATTGAGGGCCCTAAGGAATATAAATTACCATTATTCCAAACAAACATGGATCGCTCAACTAAACACTCTAATCCAAGCTTTGGCAAAACACTCCTCTTGGATTGCCACCTTAACTCCTGAGCAATTTATTAATTTTTAATGTGTGACATAGGTCCAAATTCACCACACTTGCAAACTTGAGTAAAGGTTTCTCCTCTTGTCTACTCACTAGTAAGAACAGTTCAATTTACAGTCATACTTTGCTTACCAGAATCCCGGTTTTCTTTCTGTAGAACCAGCACCAGTGCTCCAACTTCTTCATCTACCAATCACCAAGTAATAGAGATGGATGTATCCGCCCAAATCCATTTCCCGGATTTTCTCGCATTTTCTCAGCCAAAAAGTTTCAAAGTGTAAAATCTGCCGGTGGATTTGGTCGTTTTTGATCCTCGCAGATTCATCAAAAACCGCCATTGATACAACCTGTGGACGGATTTGTAGCATCAACGGATTGCTGAATCCGTGGATTGGATTCTACAAAACTGCCCACAGGTTGCAGAATCCACGGAGTGTATTGGTAATATTAATAAAAAAAGCCACAAAACGCAAATCGCCCATTTTGAGATTGATCCACTGAAATCCGTGGAGCAAAGGAACAAGCGGATCCGCTATGGATCCAAAGTCTCCCCCCAAATTTGCCCATCTCTACCAAGTAACATGTGCACTATTATATAAAGGGTTGTATCCTAATATCGTGATTTGTAGCTTTGAAATATTAGGTGTAACAGCTACAATAACAAACATCACTGAATATAATCGACACAAGGGGGATTAACGAAGCTCTGATAATGGATATTGGAGCTCACATGGCATTAACTGCTATTCAAGGCAATGGCAGTTACTGTAACACCAATCCATCTCTGATATCCCTTGGCAGAGGTTTTTGATTCTCCATCCTAGGGCCATATTTGCTAAAGACCGCCAAGCTAGAGGTCATTTTACGGACCATTCTGTTTAATGGGCAGTAAAGACGTATGATGCCATAGGGTGTTTTGTGGTTTAGCACAATTTAGTAATTAGGGATTTAGGGGCAAATTTACTAAAGGGCATTATGTAAAATAAGGTCTGTATTTGATAAAGGTGCATAATATATTTTACAATAATGGTGTACCTTATGGGTAAAACACAATATGACTTTCTACATGATACCGACTTCATTAAATAAGGTCTTATATTCATGCCATATTTACCAACTATTTATAGCAATACCACCTGAGCCAAAAGACTTCTTCTAGCGCACCCTATCTCATTATGGTCAATATGTACTATGACGTTTTCTGTCATAAGGCATCTTTCGGTGCTGGAAAACCCTTTACAGCCAATTCACATCAATGGGCTTTAAGTTTTTTCCCCAGTGTCGGAAGGCGTACGGTAAATGACGGAAGACTACTTAGTAAATATGGATTTAGGTGTGTTGCATTCCCACCCAGGGCCAAAGTAAAGTAATTACTGATCTGAAACAGCTATGAAAAAATATTCTAGTAGATCAGTGAGTAAAGTCATCGATTCTAACAACAATGACATGGACTTTGAAGCAGGGGAGCCTGGTTCATATGTTGCTATCAGCTCCTTGTGATCATGGACAAGTCACAATCTCTTTATTTAAAATGAGTATGCTCTATGGACCTGCAAAAGTCTATGTACTGCCAGTGCTATATAGGAAAAATAACCATTATTAACACCTTCACTGCCAATAGTCTCTAGCAATGAATGAAAGTTTAAGGGTGGTTACTTTGAAAGGTAGATGCTTGCAGAGCTGGAGAAACATGTAACAAATCGCAGTGACAGTTCTGAGCCGGTTATTGAGCCTATTTTTTATAGCCGTTTCTGACTTTATTTGTGTTTTTATATTATTTAATGACAAAAGATAAAATGTGCAAAATGTTGCTGGACCTTTCTACTAAATACGCACGGACCGTTATCTTTTCCCTATTAAGTGGTGTTGCAATTTCTTGGAAATACTGTATGTCTTCCTCTTAAAGAAAAAGGGACTGGCACATAAGGCTTTAATAAGCCCTTTTTAATTTTGGTATATTAAAAGTTTAGCAAAAATACCACATGTACTTCTGGCAGAAAAGGGGCAAAGAAAACAGGAGTTTTTCTAATCCGTGACTGCAATTGTTCCTTACAGGTGTTCCCCTCAGAAGGCAAAGAGAATTGCTTTAACTTTTTTCCCCATTGCTTCGTGGCTTCCTGCTTACCGCTTCAAAGAGTGGATTGTCAGTGATTTAATTTCCGGGGTCACCACAGGGCTTGTGGCAGTGCTGCAAGGTGAGATATTCTACATTTTTCACTGAACTAAAAAAAATAAAACACATTATAAAAAGTTCCTTTTTGTACACTGATATATTTTGTGAATAGCTCCGACCCTTTTTTACTGGTAAGACAGTTAATTTGCAAAGTACATTTTTGCTGTTGATGTATTTAAACCCCCTAGGGGGAAGGTGGTGGTGGGGTGACATCACTGGGGGCCAAATAGCTACACCTCAGGGGAGAGTTGTGAGAGTGTTGGAGATTAAATACTTAAAATAGAGCAGGAGGACTGTACTAAGTGACATTAAACTGCACCCCCCCCCCCTCTCCTCCCCCATGAGTATTTCCACCACAGCAGGCAAAGAGGGAGTCTTGTCAGACTAAAAGAAACTCCAGGTGTACTGTACTGTACTGTAGTAAATCCCAGGATTAGTTATGGAAGCCCCAGCCTTTTGGCAGGGACAGTTTTTATTGTTTACTGTCTGGCTAGGGAAGGTTGTGTGTTATTGGATGGAGGCAACACTTTATTTTGTTAATCATTCAAAGAACTTTCCTCCAAACACCGTTTCCGCTGTACAGTAGATAATGTTTTCTCCCTGCTTACTAAAACAAGTGTCTCCAATTTTGCAGCGTTTTTGCAGTGTAAACTGTTTGTGTTTAGCTGCTATTGCCAATCAAAATGTAAATGTTCATAAAATCTGCCTATATTTTGTAAGCAGAAGTTTATGGAAGTCTTCATATTGCAGAACCAGGGAAAAACTGGTGCATGAATTCTCCCAACAGATTTATTGAGCAAGAAAACCTTAATTGTGTCACTGGGATGTTTTGTCACAATAAATTGCGGGCAGTTTCTTGCCTCCGTCTGCAGCCAGGAGACTTTGATATATAAGGGGTGGGCTGGCCAGGCAGCTGGCCAGAGCGCCAACCAAAAAGAGGCACCGCACCTCGCTGCTTGACTTTTCGCCTGGCGCGCCCTCCAACATGGCGCAAATGTCTGAATCCTGCACTCCCTCGTTAATGTCGAGGGACATTTAAAGATGGCGCATCAGAGCAGCGGGCACAAGACACGGAGCGGCAGAAGCAGCAGCAAAGGAGATTGACGAGAGACCTTGGCCACGTGGGACATTGGAGCAGCAGCGCAGGACAGGGACCTGTCCTGTGCCGCTGCTCTGTCAATCTTCTGCGTGGTCGAGCGCCCTCATCAATGTCCTTTGCTGCTGCTGCTCTGAGTCCCACGTGTGCCCGCTGCTCCGACATGCCATCTTTAGGCCTCGTTCAGGGTGCCAGCTGCAGGACTCGGAGGGAGGCAGTGCGGCAGTTTGCTGGGCGATCTGTGTTTATCCCCCAGCAGACTTTTCAGCGTTGGGGAGGGGGCGGGGTTACACACAGCAGGGTAAGTATCGAGGTTGCAGTCATGAAATCATTCTGAAGAATGATTTCATTGGCTGCCTAGGTCCCAGTGACGTTGCTGCAGCTCCAAAAAACGAAATTTTCGTTTATTGAAACTGTAGTCAGCTTCAACTCCTGGCTTCGGAGACAGGGCAGTTGCTACCCTGACAACCAGTATTCAAATTGAATACTTTGTTTCTCACGGCAGCACACACGGCAGCACGCCCTCCCTCCGAAGCCAGCACCCTGAACGAGGCCTTAGATGTCTGCGATATTGATGAGGGTGCGCAAAACTCGGACATTTAAAGATACAGTAGCTCCGCCAGGGTTGGAGCGAAAAGTCAAGCGGCAGAGTGCCAGTGGTGGGTTTAGAATGTTGTTGCACTTGCCTTTTTGCCACCCTAGCCTCCTCCTCTTTCTGCCCCCTCCCCCATGAATTTGCGGCATTTGACGCCGCGATGCTGCAGGACGTGGGGCACCAAATTTTTTTTATGGCAAGGGAGCTGTAATGTCTTGGTATAGCCCTGTATATGAGTCCCAAAATCCACAAAGCTCAGGATGTCATGTTATAAAAATCAGTAATGGCCGCTATGTTCCCTGAGGTTAACGTGAATCCGCAACACAAATTATATGCAATAACATCAGGCATTATTTATCTCATTAGAGTAGGCTTAATTGTATGTTAAATTAGCATACGTCACGTTACGCCATCTTACCTTAAAGTAACGTTATCTCTCTCCAGACCCTGAATTATGGGGGGAGAGAGTGGGGGGCGGGTGAGGACAGAGACAGATAGATGGAGAGACTGCAGAGGGACACCATCACCTTTAGGTATGAGCCATAACCAAAGTAACGCATTCCTAAGTCCCTGAGTTGTAACAGAGCTCTGTGAATAGGCGTGGTTACAGGGAACACCTCTTTTGCATATTATTAGTACTAATGCCTTTATAGCTAACTCAAGAGCCAGTTACATTAAGCGCTGTTTTAATGAGCAGTAGTGAAGATACCCGTTAGTTAGCACTTAACGAGTTGAGGCCTAAGATTGTTATACTGCCAAGGAAAACGGTTTGCAAGCTCATGTGTGTTACAATATTATAGGCCTCTCTTTGTTCTTAGACCAATATACTGGGCAATGTTTTAATTATTTGAAAGTGTACCTTTCTCATTTTGATATATCAACAAGAGGTGAAAGGGCATACGAGGTAAAAACCGCACCACCGCTCATATACAATCATCTGTTAAACAAAGAGGAGACAGAACGTGAGTGTACAAAGATTAACATGAGATTTATATGGCTGTATTAGTCATGCTTGAGAGACACATTGTGGCAGCATTGTTAACAAATGGAACTGTTTGGTATTTTCCAGGTCTGGCATATGCTCTCCTAGCCAATGTGTCACCTGGATACGGGCTCTATACCTCTTTTTTTCCAGTGCTGATCTATTTTTTCCTTGGCACTTCCAGGCATATATCTGCTGGTAAGTTGTATATACATAACAAGATTTGCATTATTAATCACGTACACTGTTCTACCGCAATTTGTAGCGTTACATTTGCATTCTTCAGCTTTAATCAGTTGCCAAGCCACAGTGCGTTAATAGTTGTGGTAATTGTACAGGATGAAGCCTAGTAGGGAGTAATGCAGTGGCGGGGAAGGCCTATATTAATTGTGATCATAGCAGGCTAATGACTGAGCCAATGATTGAGCCACCTGTGCTGAAGCAGGGATAGCCTAAAACCTGACCTGTTGGTGGCCCTTGAGGACTGGAGTCGGTCGCCCCTGACATATGCTGTGTTCTCAAGTGAAATTGTACCGGGACTATGTTGCAATTTGGTTGTTTCGTAAGTGTACTGTAGCGCCAGAAAAAAAACTGTTTCCAACTGAATATCATTATTGCCTCACATTTAATTATAATGTGATACATTTATCTCTGGCTTTATAGACTCGCAAGATGTTACCAGCACAAGCATGTGGGGCTTAGAGTGTACTTCATAAAAGGAGGAAATAACAAAGAAAATGTCAAATGTCACTGATTCATATCACAAGTGTATAAAGTCAGCCATTCAACCAAACTACAGGTGTAGCAAATCTTAGGCCGAGCTCATGGTGGCGGTGCGGGAGCGCGCTACAGTGCGCACGGCCCCAGCGATGTGTGCACTAGGCTGCAGGAGATTGGGGAGGCGCAGCAGGGGCATGGCGAACGCGTTACGGACAGATCACGGAGCTGGTTCGCCCTCATTGGCGGAACCAGCTCACGTGACGCTGACGTCACGCGACTGCAGCCCGAAATCACAGATTTACTTGTTGGGCCAAAATATAGCAGCCATGACGTGCTACAGCGCCGCGGGCACTTGAGGAACTACAATAGGAAATCAGGAAAGAGTCCCGGAAGTGCGCACGCACGTAGCGCCGCCGCCACCATGAGCTCGGACGTACCATTGGTGTTGCTGTGGCCGCTCGCAGTCTCGTAACTGCAACGGTTGTGACCCAGAAGGATTAATACTGCGGGGGCGTCCTATTCAGAAGCACGGACCCCCCGCAGCACGATCGCGGCAGACACTGTCCCAGGCACTTTTGCTTTATCGTCCACGGCGCTGGGGACGAGAAGTCTTTCTAAATCAGTACTTTTCCTTTAGGCTTGCTGAACCAAATGATGCTGAAACACAAAGTTGTATTGTATTGTATTGTATGTCTTTATTTATATAGCTAACCCAAGTGATTTAGAAGGCGCTGAGACACAGTATAGTGAATACACGCAATATTATGTAGAGTGTTTATTTATATAGCGCCATTAATGTACATAGCGCTTCACAGTAGTAATACATGTGGTAATCCAATAAATAACAGATAATATAAATAAGAGATCATGGGAATAAGTGCTTTAGACATAAACATAACATTAAGGAAGCGGAGTCCCTGCCAACAGGAGCTTACAATCTAATTGGTAGGTAGGGAGAACGTACAGAGACAGTAGGAGGGAGTTCTGGTAAGTGCGTCTGCAGGGGGCCAAGCTTTATGTATCATGTGTTCAGAATGTTCACAGTGCTATTCGTATGCTTCTTTAAGCAAGTGTGTCTTAAGGTGGGTCTTAAAGGTGGATAGAGAGGGTGCTAGTCGGGTACTGAGGGGAAGGGCATTCCAGAGGTGTGGGGCAGTCAGTGAAAAAGGTTTAAGGTGAAGCAAAGCAGCTGGAAACATTGACAGAGTGACATACTATGTATGGCATATTAAATATAAATGTACTGTAGCACTGCAGACATTTGATGGCATTCTTCTGTTTCTGTAGGTCCTTTTCCTGTTGTGAGCCTGATGGTGGGATCAGTAGTGGCTAGTCTGGTCCCCGATGACAGTACTAACATTGGTAATTCTACTATTAGTAATGCCACTGCTGATGCTGAGGCATTGTTAAATGAACAAAGATTGGTTGTGGCAGCATCGTTAACTGTCCTTGTTGGGATTATTCAGGTCAGTATAATTCTTATTCAAATAAAATATTTGGATCCACACTTCATACTGATGTGAGAGGCAGGGTACAATAACTAAAGTACACATCTGTATATGCACTTCCTTATATTGAAGTCATCTCATTTATAACCTAATCCTGTAGTTCTTCTTTCTTTCAGTTGACTTTGGGACTGCTGCAAGTTGGTTTCATAGTCATCTATTTATCAGAGCCCTTGATTAATGGTTTCACGACTGCGGCAGCTATTGAGGTTGTGGTGTCTCAGCTAAAGTACGTGTTTGGTGTTAAAATCCCTTCATTTAGTGGACCGCTGTCCATCTTTTATGTAAGTATTCTGATACTTTTCTAATACTGTCTGCAATAGTGCTGTCTCAGAGGATGGAAACTAGATAACTATGTTAGCATTTGCTAACCCATAAGGACTCACCTTTTCCAACCCAAATAATATGTATAATTATATTGCATTAAACTCTTCAATGTTAGTGAAACTTGTAGCTCATCATTACAAAGCAACACTTTGCTGACTCTCTGCAGTTGGGGTGATAATAACTCTGTTGCCTCAGTTTCCAAAGATAGAGTGTTAAATCTCAATTGTTAAACTGAATTTAATTTACAATAATTCCCTGTTTAAATCACTTCAAACTTAGATTGGGTTGCAATATAACATAAGAATTTCCTCATTTGATGTTACCTTTTGAACCTTTCTAGGTAAAACTTACACACATTTACCAATAGCATCTCATATAGCCATTTACCGACCCGCCCACTCATCCACGCGAACTTACTCAACCACTCCAACAAAGCCTCGACACTAAGTCAGTCACCTCCACCAACTCGAGACACTCACGACTACCCACACTTACAGTACACACAATCACACTCAGCAACCAATCACAGATTCACCCACTCGCCTTCATACACACACCACAGCAACCACAGTCAATCACAAACAACCTCTTTTACCCAGTAACTCGCCCATTACCACCCAACTCTCTTACATCTATTCAGATTTCAATTCACGCACAGAGTAAATGCGTACAGGCATACCCCGCATTAACGTACGCAATGGGACCGGAGCATGTATGTAAAGTGAAAATGTACTTAAAGTGAAACACTACCTTTTTCCCACTTTTGATGCACATACTGTACTGCAATTGTCACATACGTGCAGAACTGATATAAATAACGCATGTGTAACAGGCTCTATAGCCTCCCCGCTTGTGCACAGCTTCGGTACAGGTAGGGAGCCGGTACTGCTGTTCAGGACGTGCTGACAGGCGCATGCGTGAGCTGCTGTTTGCCTATTGAGCGAAATGTACTTACTTGCGAGTGTACTTAAAGTGAGTGTCCTTAAAGCGGGGTATGCCTGTACTTCAGTATTATATGATGCCCTTTTAATTTGGACTAACAATGGATACTATAAGACAAGCTTTCGATAGGTCTCTCTCTTCCTCAGGTCAGCGATACTGATTTACAGAGATTCCATGAGCTTAACACAGATGTAAAAAACAAAAACAAGATAGCCATCTAAGGCAGATGGTGCAATGAAGGAATAAACAGACAGGGCAATAAAAGGATGAAAGGGACAGTGAGACACAGGACCATATATCCATCAGCAGTGTGCCAGTGTGCAGGGGGGTGGTATGCATGGGGGGAGAGGGGGGTTCATTGTAAAATTCACAGAGAGGCAGGGAGAAACTTTACAAAAAATTATGGTAGTGGGTTAAAAACCCCATATCAGCATTAAGTCCTCTTGTTTTAGTGTCAAAGTGTATTATCATTATCACCTAATGCCGAAGTATTTATTCATTTACTCTGCACTATCGCAACTGGACTAACATGGCTATTTCTACTTAATTCAATTCACATACACAAATATACACCTTAGACTGCAGAGGATATTGGACAAGTGCTTTGTGTGCAGTACTCCTAAAGGCAACTGGAGGAGCCTCTCTCTATGTATGATACTCAGGCTGAAGCTTATACTCCCAGTGACCTGTAGGAGGAGCTGCTGGGGAATCATGAATCGCTTTATGCCAGAGGCCTCTGCATTATTGTAAAAATGGTCTCCAGCTCTTTTTAATTATATTAAGAGCACACATGGAGCAATTGCCCTGGCCAGCACACCTTTGCGTGGTCCTGACTTCTCTTCGGGGCATTGTACTAGTAGCTGCAAGTATGGAGTCACCCCTAGGTGTCCCTCCTTCTGTAAAAGGGAACCTGATCGGGGCCGGCTTGATGCTGTTCCGTTGGTGCCCATGCACCGAGCTCCACGCTTAGAGGCCCTGCCCTCTCCCCAATGACACAAACTGATTGCCGAGGGAGAGTGCGGGGCCTCTGTAACTCTCTCACCTTCTCCAGCGGCATCTCCTCATGCAGGGTCCCGTCATCGTGGCTCCGTGATGTCAAATGGCATCTCGTTGCCATAACAATGGGATGCCACGTTGTCATGGCGATGTAACACCATTTGACGTCGTGGAGCCATGATGACTGGACCCTGCATGAGGAGATTTCCACTGGTGAAGGTGAGAGAGTTACAGATGCTCCGTACATTTACCTGCACCGAGCCCCTCAAACATCCCAGCCGGCCCTGCCGTTATCTATAGCCTTTTTTTTTTTTTTAATTGCTAAACCCTACCCCTTAGACTCCTATTAAGTGGCTACATTTATTTTCAGCACAAAAGAGAAATTCAACAGTTTAATGTTGGCACTAATGTTTGAATGTACAGTATGCATCAACAATGTTTGTTGAGCTCCCAATGTAGAATATCGACATTTAATTATCTTAATACTGTTTATCTCTTAACTAGGGATCCAAGCTGTATGGTTTAGTTTAATATGATGCATGAAGTTGCCACATATGCTATGGAGTCTTATTGTTGTTTGTTTGTTTTCTTTGCAGTCTCTGGAGAGTATTTTTTCTCAGATAACAAAGACCAATATTGCTGATCTTGTTACAGCCATCATTGTAATGATCGTTGTTTATATCGTCAAAGAAATCAATCTTCGTTACAAGTCAAAGATGCCTGTACCGGTCCCCATTGAAATCATAATGGTAAGCGCCGTCTCTCTCACGATATACCAATATTAATAATGGTATGTAATAGTAATACTGATGCACACACCTGAACTGTATTTTAAGGTCCTCTGCACTAGTGGTTGCCATCTAATTGGTATATACAGTCATAAAGGTACAGGATGTTGTAGTTCACAGGCAAATTATATTAACCACCATCTTTGCACCCAGTAATAATGATCTGATATGTAGTGGCAATGGTACAATGGCAAAAATAATCTCTGTTGACCACCAGCACTAAAGATAGCTCCTAATGTGTCTCAATGTTTTGTGGATTAGTCAGTTCATCCCATGAAAACATGTTGCGCATGATACTGCTGTGTAGCTGACTCCCCTTCTATATGAATGGATCAGAAATATTTTTAAGCAAGAGGAAGTCGACTTTAAAGCATATTGGCTTGTATATATTCTTCACTGCAGTGATGATATTTGGTGGTGGCTACAAAATATTTTTTTTTTAATCATGTATTTAATATAAAGGAATCTAATTATAGAAGAGTAATAGCTCATCAGTAATTATAGTGCAGGCACATATTCTAACTAAAACTTTAATTAACCTTATGTATACAGTCTGTCTATGGTTCTTTATATTTGTATAATTTTGCCTACATACTGTATGGGCTTATTTGTGCGATATAATCCATAGCATGGGATGTGTGACATGGATGCTGTGTCTAAACAATGATATAGTCAACCCCATGCTATTGACTACATCACTGTTTTGTTTCCTCTTTTCTATATGCAGTGGAGGAAATACAAAGGACACAATATACAATCGGTAGTGTAGATACCTGCTGAAACGGTCGACCGAGACATGGTGGCAGACTTAACATGTTTTGGCCAAAAGATTGAACTTGATGACCCATATTTATGAGAAGAAAAAACATAGAAATTAATCAAATAATTTGCCTCATTGGATATGCATTGGGGCTTCTTTGTTTACTGGTATATAGCAAATGGAAATATTACTGTATGCTCATTTGCATGTCTTAGACAGGTCTGCAACCCCGCCTTTCACCATTATCACCCAGCACACAGCACTTCCACTGCAGCAAGGGATTTTGGGAAATGACATGCAAATGAGCACACAGTGCCACCTTTTGCTTCAAAACCATATATATATATATATAAAATAAAAAATGAATAGACGATACCGTTCTGTGGCTAATGAAATGCTTTTATTTGTGTATATATATATATATATATATATATATATATATATATATATATATATATATATATATATATATATATACACGGCGCAATGAGAAAATGAACTATGGTAGACAATCCTTGTGAGGGAGTGATAATGTAATTAATGTTAGTAGTGAAGAAGAAGAATCAGGCACGCGGTCTTAATCATCAAATGAAAAGGGGGTTTAATGTGCCAAGGAATCCAACGTTTCGGCAGTAATACTGCCTTTCTCAAGGTGTAGGCTACCAAATACAAGTGATCAGCAAATATATATTCACACACCAATACATGCCCCCTCTGGTACTCACCCCTCCCTGCTCAGCTCCACGACGCCGATGCCGATGTCAGCACGCCTGCGTGGCGCTCCATGACGACGTCAGACTTTGTCATGCATATCCCTGGTAGCACAGCACAGAGCTGCCTAGGGAAAAGAACACTGCCACACCACACACCAGTTGACACGCCCCTATGGTGACGTCAGCACGTCAGCGCGACGCTCCGCGATGACGTCAGACGTCAGGGGGGTTAGGGGGGTTGGTTTGGAGTTGGAAAGAGAGGCAGGTCTTACCAGTGCAGTACTCACGTGCTGTGCTGTAGATGAAATCCGTCGCCATGGGAATACATTCTGAGCAGGGAGGACTGGATACCATATACCTATGTAATAAAAACAATGGACCATAAGCTGCATGAGGCTGTATTATATTATACTATATAGTTCCAAGTATAATACATATATTTATATCATTTGAATGAGCAGTACACCCAAATATATTTTTTGCATATATAAGTGGAGGGAAGAGGGGTGTAGATGGGGAGTGGGGGTGGGGAAGGGGGGGAGAATGGGGGGGGGGAAGGGGGGGAGAAAGGGGGGGGGGGAAGGGGGGGAGAATGGGGGGGGGGGAGGGGAGGGAAGGGAAGGGGAGGGGAGGAGGGAAAAGGATACGCAACGATCTCCCACATCAGGATAGAAGCGGAGTCCATGAAAGGTACCAGATCTTCATTCCATTAATGTTAGTAGATCAGAAATGTCCAGAAATGCAAGAAGCAATACAAAATGTCAATATGGTGAAACCATCAATGGATGTAGCACTAGAAAAGTTAGTAATAACTTACAACGTTGCAAGCAATTCAGTTGTGTGAATAAAATCCTGTTGAAGTGTGCTTGTATGTCCTGGCTTCTCTGTGTCTCTGCCTCTGTGAGCCCACAAATCGGTTCCTCTGACTGTGATTCCGGCTGTTCACCGCTGAAGCTGGTGTCTGTGCTTTTCTGCTGGATAAGCTGGTATCCGTCACTTCTTGCTGTACAGCGTGTCCAGGGTCCGTTTGGGCTCCCAGGTTGTGGTAGGGCATTCACGCTGATGACTGATCAGATCCAGTCTCCTGTGCCGCTTAATATATATATATATATATATATATATATATATATACACAGTGTTCGACAATCCTATACATTTACTCGCCCGGGGCGTGTGGATTTAACCCCCGGGCGAGTAAATAT